>NW_028132602.1:0-59198 GCF_964374135.1 Grampus griseus | reverse complement strand
CTGTGAGTGTGTGTGTGTTGATGTCTGCTGGTATACATTTTGCATTGTTTCACAATGAGCTGTGTGTGTGTGTGTGTGTGTGTTCTGGTATAAGATGTACATTGAGATACAGTGATCCGTGCATGTGTGTGGCTGTGTCTGTGTGTGTGTGCTGCTAGAGGCTGGGCATTGTGTAACACTGAGCCATGTGTTTCTGTGTGTCACTCTATAGACTGTGCATTGAGTCTGTGTGTGTGCATGCATGTGTGCTGGTATAGGCTATGCATTGATTCACATTGAGTTTTTGTGTGGTTGTGCATGTTGTGTGGCTATATGTTTTGCATTGATTCACTGTGAGCTGTGTGTGTGTGATTGTGCATGTGTGTGAACATATAGGCTGGACATTGAGTCACAGTGAGGTATGTGTGTGAGTTTGTGTTTATGTGCAGTGGTAAAAGCCACTCAATGAGAAACAGTGATGTTTGTGTCTGATAGTGTGTGTCTTTTCAGGTTTATGCTGGGCATTGAGTCACAGTGAGCCGTGTGTGTGTGTGCATGTGTGTGTTTGTGTGCTGGTATAGGCTGTGCATTGAGTCACAGTGAGGTGTGTATGTCTGTTCCGGTGTACACTGGGCATTGAGTCTCAGATTTGTATGTCTGTGTGTGTGTGCTGAGATAGGCTGTGCATTGAGTCACAGTGACATGTGTGTCAGTGTCTGTGTGAGTGTGTAATAGTATAGCTTGTGTGTTCAGACACAGTGAGGTTTGAGTGTGAGTGTGTGTGTGCTCTTAGAGACTGTGGATTGAGTATCAGTGAGCCATGTTTGTTTTTGTGTGTGTGCATGCATGTGTTCTGTTATAAGCTGTGCACTGAGTCACATTGCCGTATTTTTGTGTGTGTGTGGGTATGCCTGTTGATATAGGCTATGCATTGAATCACAGTGCTCCGTTAGTGTCTGTGAGGGTTTGTTGGTATAGGCTGTGCACAGGGTCCCAGTGAGCCATCTGTGTGTGTGTGTCTGTGCAAATATGGACAGTGCATTGAGTCACAGTGAGTCATGTGTGTCTCTGGGTGTGTGTGTGTCCACATGTGCTGTGTTCGGTTGCGTGTTTTGTCACAGTAAGCCATGTGTGATTATGTGCTGGTACAGACTGTGAACTGAGTCACGGCCATGTGTGTGTGTGTGTGTGTGTGTGTGTGTGTGTGTATGCATGCAGACATAGGCTATGCATTGACTCATAGTGAGCTGTTTATGTGTTTGTGATGGTATAGGCTGTCAATTGATTCACAGTGAGCTGTTTGCGTGTGCATGTGCTGATATAGTTTGAGCATTGAGTCACAGTTTGGCTGTGAGTTTGTTTTGCCGGTACAAGATGTACACCGAGTTACAGTGAGCCGTGGGTGTCTATGGCTTTGTGTGTATGTGTATGCCTATATAGGTGGTGCAGTAAGTCACAGTGAGCTGTGAGTGTGGGTGTGATGCTAGTATAGACTGTGAACTGAGTCACAGAGAACCATGTGTGTGTGTGTGTGTGTGTGTTGTTTGCTTCAAGTTAATGTGCATTGAGTCACAGTGAGCTCTGTGTGTGTTTGTGAATACCTCTGGGCTGGTATAGGCTGAGCATTGAGTCACAGTGAGGTGTGTTGTGAGTGTGCGTGTGTGTGCAAGTATAGGCTGGGCATTGAATCACAGTGAGCTGTGTGTTTTCGTGTGTGTGCTGGTATAGGCTGCGCATTCAGTCACAGTGAGCCGTGTGTATGTGTGAGTGCTCTTGTAGAAGCTGAACATTGAATCACAGTGAGTTGTGTGTGTGATTGTGTGTGTGGGTGCTGTTCCATTCTGTGCATTCTCTCACAGTTAGCCATGTGTGTGTGTGTGTGCATTTGTGTGTGATTTTATAAGCTGTGCATTTATTCACATTGAACTGTGTGTGTGGGTGTGTGCTGGTGTATGCTTTGCATTTTTCACAGTCATCTGGGGGTATGTGTGTCTGTGTGTTGTGCTACAGGCTGAGCATTGTGTCACAGTGAAGTGTGTTTGTGAGAGTGTGCATGTGTCTGCATTTAAAGGCTGGCTATTAGTCACAGTGTGCCTTGTGTGTTTGTCTATGTTTCTGTACTGGTATAGGCTGTGCATTCATTCACAGTGAGGTGTGTTTGTGTGTCTGTCCTGGCGTGGGCTGGTTATTGGGTGACAGTGAGTCATGTGTGTGTGTGTGCTTGTAAAGTCTGTGAACTGAGTCATGGCCGTGTTTGTGTGTGTGAATGCTGGTATAGTTTATGCATTGACACATAGTGATACACGTGTGTGTTTCGTGATGGTATAAGCCATGCACTGAGTGTGAGTGAGCTGTTTTCATGTGTGCATGCTGGTATATTCTGAACTTTGAGTCACAGTGTGGTGTGTGGCCGTGTATGTGTGTGTGTGTGTGTGTGTTCCGGTATAAGATGTACATTGAGATACAGTGAGCCGTGCATATGTGTGGCTGTGTGTGTGGGTGTGTGTGTGTGCTGCTAGAGGCTGAGCATTGTGTAACACGGAGCCATGGGTGTGTTGTGTGTTGGTGGGCTTTCATTGATTCAATGGGTGTGTGTGTCTGTGTTTGTTGTGCTAAAGACTGCATTGAGTCACAGTGAGTCGTGTGTGTGTGTGCTGGTATAGACGATTGATTGAGTCACGGTCAGCCATGTGTGTGTGCATGTTGGTATGTGTGTGTGTTCTTCTATAGGTTGTGCATTGAGTCACAGTGAACCCTGTATCTGTGCAGGTGTGTATGTGTGGTGCTGGTATAGGCTGTGCATTGAGTCACACTGAGGTGTGTGTGTATGCTTGTGTGTTTTGGTATACATTGTACATTGAGTCACAGTGCTGTGTGTTTGTGTGCACGCTGGTATAGTCTGTGCATTGAGTCACAGTGATGTGTGTGTGTCTGCGTGTTCTGGTATAGGCTGACCATTGTGTCACATTGAGGTGTGTGTGTGTGCTGGCATAGGCTGCACTTTTTGTCACAGTGAGGTGTGTGTGTGTGTATGTGTAGGTACAGGCTGTGCATTGAGTCACAGTGTGGGGTGTGTGTGTGATGTTATATGCTGTGCACTAGGACACAGTGAGCCATGTGTGTGTGCTGGTATAATCTGAGCATTGAGTCACAGTGTGGTGTGGTGTGTGTGCCTTTGCTGGTATGGACTGTGCATTGAATCCCAGCCCTGTGTTAGTGTTTGTGTATTTGGTGCTGTAGAGTCTGCATGAGTCACAGTAAGGTGTGTGTGTGTGCTGCTATAGGCTGAGAATTGAGTCACACCTAGGTGAGTGTATGTGTATGTGTATGCTGATAAGGGATTTGCATTGAATCAGTGAGCGGTGTGTGTGTGTGTACTGCTATAGGCTGTGCACTGAGCCACATTAAGGTGTGTTTCTGTGTATGTGTGTGCGGGTATAGGCTATGCATTGACTCACATTGAGCCATGTGTTTGTATGTGCTAGTATACACTGTTCATTGAGTCTCAGTGAGCCATGGTTGTGTGTGTCTGTTTACTTGTATGGGCTTGGCATTGAGTCACAGTGAGGTGTGTGTGTGTGTGTGTGTGTGTCTGTGTGGTGGTATAAGCTGCATTGAGTCACACGGCGGTGTGTGTGAGAGTGTGTGTGTGTGCAGGTACAGGCTGGTATTGAATCACAGTGAGCTGTGTGTGTGTGTGTGTGTGTGTGTGTGTGTGCTGCAATAGGCAGAGCATTGAGTCTCAGGTGTGTGTATGTGTGTGTGTATGCTGGTATGGTCTCTGCATTGATTCACTAAGGTGTGTTGTGTGTGTATGTACATGGAGCTGAAGACCGTATACTGATTCACAGTGAGCTGTGTGTGTATGTGTGTGTGTGTGTGATGGTATGGGCTTTTCATTGAATCACTGAGGTGTGTGTCTGTGTGTGTATACCTGGAACTACAGACTGTGCACTGATTCACAATGAGCCATGTGTGAATGTGTGTATCTCATAGTATAGGGTGTGCATAGAGTCACAAAGAGCCATGCATATGTGTCTTTGCATGGGTGTTGTGATATAGGCTGTGTACTGTGGCACAGTGACTGTGCGTGTGTGTGTGTGTTTGTGTTTGTGATGGTATAGTGCGTGCATTGAATAAGAGAGAGCCATGCATGTGTCTCTGTGTGTGTGTGCTGGCATAGGCATTACATTGAGTCACAGTGAGCTATGTGTTTGTATGCTGGTGTAGACTCTGCATTGAGTCACAGTAAGCCTTGTGTGTGTGCCAGTACAGGCTATGCATTGAGTCAGTGAGTCATATATGTGTGTGTGTGTGTGTGTGTGCTGGTATATGCAGTGCATTGAGTCCAAGAGAGCCGTGTATGTTTGTGTGTGTGTGTGTGTGTGCTGCTATAGGTGGTTCCCTGAGTCACAGTCAGTTATGTGTGAGTGTGTGTTTGTGTGTTCTTGTATAGGCTGTGCATTGATCCACAGTGAGCCATGTGTGTATGCTGGTATAGGAGGTGCATTGAGTCACAGTGATGGTTGTGTTTGTGTGTGTGTGTGCTGCAGTAGGCTGTGAATTGAGTCACAGAAGGTGGGTCTTTGTGTGTGTATGTGCAGGTACAGGCTGCGGTTTGAGTCAGAGAGATGGGTGTCTCTGTGTGGTGTAATAGGCTGTGCATTGAATCACAGCGAGCCGTATTTTTGTGTGTATGTGTATTTTTGTATGTGTGTGTGTGTGTGATGGTACAGGTTGAACACTGAGTCACTGAGGTGTGCATGTGTGTATGTGGTGCTACAGACTCGTCGTTAGGTCAAACTGAGACATATGTGTGTGTATGTGTGTGTGTGTGTACAGTTATTGGCTCTGCATTGAGTCATGGTGAACCATGTGTGTGTGGGGAGCTGGTATAGTCACAGCACTGAGTCACAGTTAAATGTGTAGGAGATGTGTGTGCATGTGTGTGTGTATTTGCTGGTGTATACTGTGCATTGAGTCACAGTTAGTAGTGCAGTGTGTGTGTGTCTGTGATGGTGTGGACTGTGTTTTTATCCACTTTGACATGAACGAGTGTGTGTGTGTGTATCTGTGTGTGTGTGTGTGTGTGCTAGCACTGAATGACCATTGAGACAGAGTGGGCTCTGTGTGTGTCTGTGTGTGTGCTGGTATAGACTCTGTATTGATTCACTGTGAGCTGTGTGTTTAAGTGTTTGCTCGTATAGGCAGTGCATTGCGTCTCAGTGAGGTGTTTCTGTGTGTGTGTGCTGGTACAGAAAGCTTTTTCAGTCACAGTCAGGTGTGTGTGTGTGTGCATGTGATTTTGTGTGCTGGTATGGGCTTTATTGTGCTGGTATGGGTTTTATTGAATCATGGGTGTGTGTGTGAGTGCGTGGTGATACAGACTTCATTGAGTCACAGCGAGCTGTGTGTGTGTGTCCTGGTATAGGCGATTGACTGACTACCAGTGAGTCATGTGTGAGTGCGTGTTGGTGTGTGTGTGTCTTCTTGTATAGGCTGTGCATTGATTCACAGTGAGCCAAGTGTGTATGCTGTCATAGGAGGTGCATTGAGTCACAGTGATGGTTGTGTTTGTGTGTGTGTGTTTGTGCTGCAGTAGGCTGTGAATTGAGTACCAGAAGGTGGTTCTTTGTGTGTGTATGTGCAGGTACAGGATGCGGTTTGAGTCAGAGTGATGGGTGTCTCTGTGTGGTGTTATAGGCTGTGCATTGAATCACAGCGAGCCGTATCTGTGGGTGTATGTGTATTTGTGTATGCGTGTGTGTGTGTGATGTTACAGGCTGATCATTGAGTCTCTGAGGTGTGGATGTGTGTATGTGGTGCTACAGACAGTTTGTTAGGTCAAACTGAGCAATATGTGTGTGTATCTGTATGTGTGTGTACAGTAATTGGCTGTGCACTGAGTCACAGTGAACCATGTGTGTGTGGGGAGCTGGTATAGTCACAGCACTGAGTCACAGTTAAATGTGTGGGAGGTGTGTGTGTGTGTGTGTGTGTGTGTATTTGCTGGTGTAGACTGTGCATTGAGTCACAGTGAGTAGTGCAGTGTGTGTGTGTCTGTGATGGTGTGGACTGTGGTTTTATCCACTTTGACCTGAACGAGTGTGTGTGTTTGTGTGTGTGTGTGTGTGTGTGCTGACACTGGATGACCATTGAGACAGAGTGGGCTGTGTGTGTGTGTGTCTGTGTGTGCACTGGTATAGACTCTGTATTGAGTCACTGTGAGCTTTGTGTGTATGTGTGTGCTCGTATAGGCTGTGCATTGAGTCACAGTGAGGTGTTTGTGTGTTGTGTGCTGGTACAGGAAGCATTTTCAGTCACAGTCTCGTGTGTGTGTGTGTGTGCATGTGTGTTTGTGTGCTGGTATAGGCTTTATTGTGTTGGTATGGGGTTTATTGACTCATGGGTTTGTGTGTGAGTGTGTGGTGATACAGACTGCATTGAGTCACAGTGAGCTGTGTGTGTGTGTGCTGGTATATGCGATTGTTTCAGTACCATTGAGCCAGCTGTGAGTGCGTGTTGGTGTGTTTGTGTGTACTGGTATAGACTGTGCATTGAGTCACAGTGAGGCCTGCATCTGTGCATGTCTGTGTGTGTGTGTGTGTGTGTGTGTGTGCAGTTATATATTGATTCACTGTGCCATGTGAGTGTGTGTACACACTGGTATACGTTGTGCATTGAGTCAGAGTGAGAGGTGTGTGTGTCCGTGTGTTCTGGTATAGGCTGACAATTGAGGCACACTGAGGTGTGTGTGCACATGTGTGTGTGTGTGTGCTGGTACAGTCTACACATTGAGTCATATTGAGTTGTTTGTGTGTGTATGTGCAGGGAGAGGCACCACTTTGAGTCACAGTGAGGTGTACGTGTGTGATGTTATACGTTATGCACTGATTCATAGGGAGGTTTTTGTGTGTGTGTGTGTGCACTTTCTGGTATAGGATTTGCATTGAATCACACTGAGCTGTGTTTTTGAGTGTCAGTTTGTGTGTGTGTGTGGAGGTATGGGCTGTGGATTGACTCACAGTTTGCCGTATGTGCTTCTCTGTGTGTGTATGTCTGCTAGCATATCCGGTGCACTGAGTCACATGGAGCCGTGTGTGTGTGTGTGTGTGTGTGTGTCCTGGTATAGTGTGCATTGATTCACAGTCAGCCATGTGTTTGTGTGTGTGAGTGTGAGTGCACTGGTATAGGATGTGCAGTGAGTCAGAGTGATGTGTGTGTGTGTCTGCGTGTTCTGATATTGGCTGACCATTGTGTCAGATTGAGGTGTGTGTGTGTGTGTGCTGGTATAGGCTGCACTTTTTGTCACAGTGAGGTGTGTGTGTGTGTATGTGTAGGTACAGGCTGTGCATTGAGTCACAGTGTGGGGGGTGTGTGTGTGTGTGTGATGTTATATTCTGTGCACTAGGACACAGTGAGCCGTGTGTGTGTGCTGGTATAATCTGAGCATTGAGTCACAGTGTGGTGTGGTGTGTGTGCCTTTGCTGGTATGGACTGTGCATTGAATCCAAGCCATGTGTTAGTGTTTGTGTATTTGGTGTTGTACAGTCTGCATGAGTCACAGTAAGATGTGTGTGTGTGCTGCTATTGGCTGAGAATTGAGTCACACCTAGGTGAGTGTATGTGTATGCTGATATGGGATTTGCATTGAATCAGTGAGCAGTGTGTGTGTGTGTGTGTACTGCTATAGGCTGTGCACTGAGCCACATTAAGGTGTGTTTCTGTGTATGTGTGTGCGGGTATAGGCTATGCATTGACTCACATTGAACCATGTGTTTGTATGTGCTAGTATACACTGTTCATTGAGTCTCAGTGAGCCATGGTTGTGTGTGTCTGTTTACTTGTATGAGCTTGGCGTTGAGTCACAGTGAGGTGTGTGTGTGTGTGTGTCTGTGTGGTGGTATAAACTGCATTGAGTCACACGGCGGTGTGTGTGAGAGTGTGTGTGTGTGCAGGTACAGGCTGGTATTGAATCACAGTGAACCATGTGCGTGCGTGTGTGTGTGAGTGTGCTGGAATAGGCAGAGCATTGAGTCTCAGGTGTGTGTATGTGTGTGTGTATGCTGGTATGGTCTCTGCATTGATTCACTAAGGTGTGTTGTGTGTGTATGTACATAGAGCTGAAGACTGTACACTGATTCACAGTGAGCTGTGTGTGTATGTGTGTGTGTGTGTGATGGTATGGGCTTTGCATTGAGTCACTGAGGGGTGTGTCTGTGTGTGTACACCTGGAACTAGAGACTGTGCACTGATTCACAATGAGCCATGTGTGAATGTGTGTATGTGATAGTATAGGGTGTGCATAGAGTCACAAAGAGCCGTGCATATGTGTCTTTGCATGGGTGTTGTGGTATAGGGTCTGCATTGTGTCACAGTGACTGTGCGTGTGTGTGTGTGTGTTTGTGATGGTATAGTATGTGCATTGAATCAGAGAGAGCCATGCATGTGTCTCTGTGTGTGTGTGCTGGCATAGGCATTACATTGAGTCACAGTGAGCCATGTGTTTGTATGCTGGTGTAGACTCTGCATTGAGTCACAGTAAGCCTTGTGTGTGTTCCAGTACAGGTTGTGCATTGAGTCAGTGAGTCATATATGTGTGTGTGTTTGTGTGTGTGTGTGCTGGTTTAGACAGTGCATTGAATCCAATGAGCCGTGTATGTTTGTGTGTGTGTGTGTGTGTGCTGTTAGGTAATGTGCATTGAGTCACAGTAGCTCTGTGTGTGTTTTTGAATACCTCTGGGCTGGCATAGGCTGAGAATTGAGTCACAGTGTGGTGTGTGTGTGAGTGTTCATGTGTGTGCAAGTATAGGGTGGGCATTGAAGCACAGTGAGCTGTGTGTGTTTGTGTGTGTGCTGATATAGGGTGCACATTCAGTTACAGTGAGCCGTGTGTGTATGTGAGTGTGCTTGTAGAAGCTGCACACTGGTTAACAGTGAGGTGTGTATGAGTGTGTGTGAGTGCTGTTACATACTGGGCATTCAGTCACAGTTTGTTGTGTGTGTGTGTGCATGCATGTGTGCTTTTATAGGTTGTGCCTTGATTCACATTGAACTGTGAGTGTGGGTGTGTGGGTGTCTGCTGGTATATATTTTGCATTGTTTCACAATGAGCTGTGTGTGTGTGTGTGTGTTCTGGTATAAGATGTACATTGAGATACAGTGATCCGTGCATGTGTGTGGCTGTGTCTGTGTGTGTGTGCTGCTAGAGGCTGGGCATTGTGTAACACTGAGCCATGTGTTTCTGTGTGTCACTCTATAGACTGTGCATTGAGTCTGTGTGTGTGCATGCATGTGTGCTGGTATAGGCTATGCATTGATTCACATTGAGTTTGTGTGTGGTTGTGCATGTTGTGTGGCTATATGTTTTGCATTGATTCACTGTGAGCTGTGTGTGTGTGATTGTGCATGTGTGTGAACATATAGGCTGGACATTGAGTCACAGTGAGGTGTGTGTGTGAGTTTGTGTTTATGTGCAGTGGTAAAAGCCACTCAATGAGAAACAGTGATGTTTGTGTCTGATAGTGTGTGTCTTTTCAGGTTTATGCTGGGCATTGAGTCACAGTGAGCCATGTGTGTGTGTGCATGTGTGTGTTTGTGTGCTGGTATAGGCTGTGCATTGAGTCACAGTGAGGTGTGTATGTCTGTTCCGGTGTACACTGGGCATTGAGTCTCAGATTTGTATGTCTGTGTGTGTGTGCTGAGATAGGCTGTGCATTGAGTCACAGTGACATGTGTGTCAGTGTCTGTGTGAGTGTGTAATAGTATAGCTTGTGTGTTCAGACACAGTGAGGTTTGAGTGTGAGTGTGTGTGTGCTCTTAGAGACTGTGGATTGAGTATCAGTGAGCCATGTTTGTTTTTGTGTGTGTGCATGCATGTGTTCTGTTATAAGCTGTGCACTGAGTCACATTGCCGTATTTTTGTGTGTGTGTGGGTATGCCTGTTGATATAGGCTATGCATTGAGTCACAGTGCTCCGTTAGTGTCTGTGAGGGTTTGTTGGTATAGGCTGTGCACAGGGTCCCAGTGAGCCATCTGTGTGTGTGTGTCTGTGCAAATATGGACAGTGCATTGAGTCACAGTGAGTCATGTGTGTCTCTGGGTGTGTGTGTGTCCACATGTGCTGTGTTCGGTTGCGTGTTTTGTCACAGTAAGCCATGTGTGATTATGTGCTGGTACAGACTGTGAACTGAGTCACGGTCATGTGTGTGTGTGTGTGTGTGTGTGTGTGTGTGTGTATGCATGCAGACATAGGCTATGCATTGACTCCTAGTGAGCTGTTTATGTGTTTGTGATGGTATAGGCTGTCAATTGATTCACAGTGAGCTGTTTGCGTGTGCATGTGCTGATATAGTTTGAGCATTGAGTCACAGTTTGGCTGTGAGTTTGTTTTGCCGGTACAAGATGTACACCGAGTTACAGTGAGCCGTGGGTGTCTATGGCTTTGTGTGTATGTGTATGCCTATATAGGTGGTGCAGTAAGTCACAGTGAGCTGTGAGTGTGGGTGTGATGCTAGTATAGACTGTGAACTGAGTCACAGAGAACCATGTGTGTGTGTGTGTGTGTGTGTTGTTTGCTTCAAGTTAATGTGCATTGAGTCACAGTGAGCTCTGTGTGTGTTTGTGAATACCTCTGGGCTGGTATAGGCTGAGCATTGAGTCACAGTGAGGTGTGTTGTGAGTGTGCGTGTGTGTGCAAGTATAGGCTGGGCATTGAATCACAGTGAGCTGTGTGTTTTCGTGTGTGTGCTGGTATAGGCTGCGCATTCAGTCACAGTGAGCCGTGTGTATGTGTGAGTGCTCTTGTAGAAGCTGAACATTGAATCACAGTGAGTTGTGTGTGTGATTGTGTGTGTGGGTGCTGTTCCATTCTGTGCATTCTCTCACAGTTAGCCATGTGTGTGTGTGTGTGCATTTGTGTGTGATTTTATAAGCTGTGCATTTATTCACATTGAACTGTGTGTGTGGGTGTGTGCTGGTGTATGCTTTGCATTTTTCACAGTCATCTGGGGGTATGTGTGTCTGTGTGTTGTGCTACAGGCTGAGCATTGTGTCACAGTGAAGTGTGTTTGTGAGAGTGTGCATGTGTCTGCATTTAAAGGCTGGCTATTAGTCACAGTGTGCCTTGTGTGTTTGTCTATGTTTCTGTACTGGTATAGGCTGTGCATTCATTCACAGTGAGGTGTGTTTGTGTGTCTGTCCTGGCGTGGGCTGGTTATTGGGTGACAGTGAGTCATGTGTGTGTGTGTGCTTGTAAAGTCTGTGAACTGAGTCATGGCCGTGTTTGTGTGTGTGAATGCTGGTATAGTTTATGCATTGACACATAGTGATACACGTGTGTGTTTCGTGATGGTATAAGCCATGCACTGAGTGTGAGTGAGCTGTTTTCATGTGTGCATGCTGGTATATTCTGAACTTTGAGTCACAGTGTGGTGTGTGGCCGTGTATGTGTGTGTGTGTGTGTGTGTTCCGGTATAAGATGTACATTGAGATACAGTGAGCCGTGCATATGTGTGGCTGTGTGTGTGGGTGTGTGTGTGTGCTGCTAGAGGCTGAGCATTGTGTAACACGGAGCCATGGGTGTGTTGTGTATTGGTGGGCTTTCATTGATTCAATGGGTGTGTGTGTCTGTGTTTGTTGTGCTAAAGACTGCATTGAGTCACAGTGAGTCGTGTGTGTGTGTGCTGGTATAGACGATTGATTGAGTCACGGTCAGCCATGTGTGTGTGCATGTTGGTATGTGTGTGTGTTCTTCTATAGGTTGTGCATTGAGTCACAGTGAACCCTGTATCTGTGCAGGTGTGTATGTGTGGTGCTGGTATAGGCTGTGCATTGAGTCACACTGAGGTGTGTGTGTATGCTTGTGTGTTTTGGTATACATTGTACATTGAGTCACAGTGCTGTGTGTTTGTGTGCACGCTGGTATAGTCTGTGCATTGAGTCACAGTGATGTGTGTGTGTCTGCGTGTTCTGGTATAGGCTGACCATTGTGTCACATTGAGGTGTGTGTGTGTGCTGGCATAGGCTGCACTTTTTGTCACAGTGAGGTGTGTGTGTGTGTATGTGTAGGTACAGGCTGTGCATTGAGTCACAGTGTGGGGTGTGTGTGTGATGTTATATGCTGTGCACTAGGACACAGTGAGCCATGTGTGTGTGCTGGTATAATCTGAGCATTGAGTCACAGTGTGGTGTGGTGTGTGTGCCTTTGCTGGTATGGACTGTGCATTGAATCCCAGCCCTGTGTTAGTGTTTGTGTATTTGGTGCTGTAGAGTCTGCATGAGTCACAGTAAGGTGTGTGTGTGTGCTGCTATAGGCTGAGAATTGAGTCACACCTAGGTGAGTGTATGTGTATGTGTATGCTGATAAGGGATTTGCATTGAATCAGTGAGCGGTGTGTGTGTGTGTACTGCTATAGGCTGTGCACTGAGCCACATTAAGGTGTGTTTCTGTGTATGTGTGTGCGGGTATAGGCTATGCATTGACTCACATTGAGCCATGTGTTTGTATGTGCTAGTATACACTGTTCATTGAGTCTCAGTGAGCCATGGTTGTGTGTGTCTGTTTACTTGTATGGGCTTGGCATTGAGTCACAGTGAGGTGTGTGTGTGTGTGTGTGTGTGTCTGTGTGGTGGTATAAGCTGCATTGAGTCACACGGCGGTGTGTGTGAGAGTGTGTGTGTGTGCAGGTACAGGCTGGTATTGAATCACAGTGAGCTGTGTGTGTGTGTGTGTGTGTGTGTGTGTGTGTGCTGCAATAGGCAGAGCATTGAGTCTCAGGTGTGTGTATGTGTGTGTGTATGCTGGTATGGTCTCTGCATTGATTCACTAAGGTGTGTTGTGTGTGTATGTACATGGAGCTGAAGACCGTATACTGATTCACAGTGAGCTGTGTGTGTATGTGTGTGTGTGTGTGATGGTATGGGCTTTTCATTGAATCACTGAGGTGTGTGTCTGTGTGTGTATACCTGGAACTACAGACTGTGCACTGATTCACAATGAGCCATGTGTGAATGTGTGTATGTCATAGTATAGGGTGTGCATAGAGTCACAAAGAGCCATGCATATGTGTCTTTGCATGGGTGTTGTGATATAGGCTGTGTACTGTGGCACAGTGACTGTGCGTGTGTGTGTGTGTTTGTGTTTGTGATGGTATAGTGCGTGCATTGAATAAGAGAGAGCCATGCATGTGTCTCTGTGTGTGTGTGCTGGCATAGGCATTACATTGAGTCACAGTGAGCTATGTGTTTGTATGCTGGTGTAGACTCTGCATTGAGTCACAGTAAGCCTTGTGTGTGTGCCAGTACAGGCTATGCATTGAGTCAGTGAGTCATATATGTGTGTGTGTGTGTGTGTGTGCTGGTATATGCAGTGCATTGAGTCCAAGAGAGCCGTGTATGTTTGTGTGTGTGTGTGTGTGTGCTGCTATAGGTGGTTCCCTGAGTCACAGTCAGTTATGTGTGAGTGTGTGTTTGTGTGTTCTTGTATAGGCTGTGCATTGATCCACAGTGAGCCATGTGTGTATGCTGGTATAGGAGGTGCATTGAGTCACAGTGATGGTTGTGTTTGTGTGTGTGTGTGCTGCAGTAGGCTGTGAATTGAGTCACAGAAGGTGGGTCTTTGTGTGTGTATGTGCAGGTACAGGCTGCGGTTTGAGTCAGAGAGATGGGTGTCTCTGTGTGGTGTAATAGGCTGTGCATTGAATCACAGCGAGCCGTATTTTTGTGTGTATGTGTATTTTTGTATGTGTGTGTGTGTGTGATGGTACAGGTTGAACACTGAGTCACTGAGGTGTGCATGTGTGTATGTGGTGCTACAGACTCGTCGTTAGGTCAAACTGAGACATATGTGTGTGTATGTGTGTGTGTGTGTACAGTTATTGGCTCTGCATTGAGTCATGGTGAACCATGTGTGTGTGGGGAGCTGGTATAGTCACAGCACTGAGTCACAGTTAAATGTGTAGGAGATGTGTGTGCATGTGTGTGTGTATTTGCTGGTGTATACTGTGCATTGAGTCACAGTTAGTAGTGCAGTGTGTGTGTGTCTGTGATGGTGTGGACTGTGTTTTTATCCACTTTGACATGAACGAGTGTGTGTGTGTGTATCTGTGTGTGTGTGTGTGTGTGCTAGCACTGAATGACCATTGAGACAGAGTGGGCTCTGTGTGTGTCTGTGTGTGTGCTGGTATAGACTCTGTATTGATTCACTGTGAGCTGTGTGTTTAAGTGTTTGCTCGTATAGGCAGTGCATTGCGTCTCAGTGAGGTGTTTCTGTGTGTGTGTGCTGGTACAGAAAGCTTTTTCAGTCACAGTCAGGTGTGTGTGTGTGTGCATGTGATTTTGTGTGCTGGTATGGGCTTTATTGTGCTGGTATGGGTTTTATTGAATCATGGGTGTGTGTGTGAGTGCGTGGTGATACAGACTTCATTGAGTCACAGCGAGCTGTGTGTGTGTGTCCTGGTATAGGCGATTGACTGACTACCAGTGAGCCATGTGTGAGTGCGTGTTGGTGTGTGTGTGTGTTCTTGTATAGGCTGTGCATTGATTCACAGTGAGCCAAGTGTGTATGCTGTCATAGGAGGTGCATTGAGTCACAGTGATGGTTGTGTTTGTGTGTGTGTGTTTGTGCTGCAGTAGGCTGTGAATTGAGTACCAGAAGGTGGTTCTTTGTGTGTGTATGTGCAGGTACAGGCTGCGGTTTGAGTCAGAGTGATGGGTGTCTCTGTGTCGTGTTATAGGCTGTGCATTGAATCACAGCGAGCCGTATCTGTGGGTGTATGTGTATTTGTGTATGCGTGTGTGTGTGTGATGTTACAGGCTGATCATTGAGTCTCTGAGGTGTGGATGTGTGTATGTGGTGCTACAGACAGTTTGTTAGGTCAAACTGAGCAATATGTGTGTGTATCTGTGTGTGTGTGTACAGTAATTGGCTGTGCACTGAGTCACAGTGAACCATGTGTGTGTGGGGAGCTGGTATAGTCACAGCACTGAGTCACAGTTAAATGTGTGGGAGGTGTGTGTGTGTGTGTGTGTGTGTGTGTGTATTTGCTGGTGTAGACTGTGCATTGAGTCACAGTGAGTAGTGCAGTGTGTGTGTGTCTGTGATGGTGTGGACTGTGGTTTTATCCACTTTGACCTGAACGAGTGTGTGTGTTTGTGTGTGTGTGTGTGTGTGCTGACACTGGATGACCATTGAGACAGAGTGGGCTGTGTGTGTGTGTGTGTCTGTGTGTGCACTGGTATAGACTCTGTATTGAGTCACTGTGAGCTTTGTGTGTATGTGTGTGCTCGTATAGGCTGTGCATTGAGTCACAGTGAGGTGTTTGTGTGTTGTGTGCTGGTACAGGAAGCGTTTTCAGTCACAGTCTAGTGTGTGTGTGTGTGCATGTGTGTTTGTGTGCTGGTATAGGCTTTATTGTGTTGGTATGGGGTTTATTGACTCATGGGTTTGTGTGTGAGTGTGTGGTGATACAGACTGCATTGAGTCACAGTGAGCTGTGTGTGTGTGTGCTGGTATATGCGATTGTTTCAGTACCATTGAGCCAGGTGTGAGTGCGTGTTGGTGTGTTTGTGTGTACTGGTATAGACTGTGCATTGAGTCACAGTGAGGCCTGCATCTGTGCATGTCTGTGTGTGTGTGTGTGTGTGTGTGCAGTTATATATTGATTCACTGTGCCATGTGAGTGTGTGTACACGCTGGTATACGTTGTGCATTGAGTCAGAGTGAGAGGTGTGTGTGTCCGTGTGTTCTGGTATAGGCTGACAATTGAGGCACACTGAGGTGTGTGTGCACATGTGTGTGTGTGTGTGCTGGTACAGTCTACACATTGAGTCATATTGAGTTGTTTGTGTGTGTATGTGCAGGGAGAGGCACCACTTTGAGTCACAGTGAGGTGTATGTGTGTGATGTTATACGTTATGCACTGATTCATAGGGAGGTTTTTGTGTGTGTGTGTGTGCACTTTCTGGTATAGGATTTGCATTGAATCACACTGAGCTGTGTTTTTGAGTGTCAGGTTGTGTGCGTGTGTGGAGGTATGGGCTGTGGATTGACTCACAGTTTGCCGTATGTGCTTCTCTGTGTGTGTATGTCTGCTAGCATATCCGGTGCACTGAGTCACATGGAGCCGTGTGTTTGTGTGTGTGTGTCCTGGTATAGTGTGCATTGATTCACAGTCAGCCATGTGTTTGTGTGTGTGAGTGCACTGGTATAGGATGTGCAGTGAGTCAGAGTGATGTGTGTGTGTGTCTGCGTGTTCTGATATTGGCTGACCATTGTGTCAGATTGAGGTGTGTGTGTGTGTGTGCTGGTATAGGCTGCACTTTTTGTCACAGTGAGGTGTGTGTGTGTGTATGTGTAGGTACAGGTTGTGCATTGAGTCACAGTGTGGGGTGTGTGTGTGTGTGTGTGATGTTATATTCTGTGCACTAGGACACAGTGAGCCGTGTGTGTGTGCTGGTATAATCTGAGCATTGAGTCACAGTGTGGTGTGGTGTGTGTGCCTTTGCTGGTATGGACTGTGCATTGAATCCAAGCCATGTGTTAGTGTTTGTGTATTTGGTGTTGTACAGTCTGCATGAGTCACAGTAAGATGTGTGTGTGTGCTGCTATTGGCTGAGAATTGAGTCACACCTAGGTGAGTGTATGTGTATGCTGATATGGGATTTGCATTGAATCAGTGAGCAGTGTGTGTGTGTGTGTGTACTGCTATAGGCTGTGCACTGAGCCACATTAAGGTGTGTTTCTGTGTATGTGTGTGCGGGTATAGGCTATGCATTGACTCACATTGAACCATGTGTTTGTATGTGCTAGTATACACTGTTCATTGAGTCTCAGTGAGCCATGGTTGTGTGTGTCTGTTTACTTGTATGGGCTTGGCGTTGAGTCACAGTGAGGTGTGTGTGTGTGTGTGTCTGTGTGGTGGTATAAACTGCATTGAGTCACACGGCGGTGTGTGTGAGAGTGTGTGTGTGTGCAGGTACAGGCTGGTATTGAATCACAGTGAACCATGTGCGTGCGTGTGTGTGTGAGTGTGCTGGAATAGGCAGAGCATTGAGTCTCAGGTGTGTGTATGTGTGTGTGTATGCTGGTATGGTCTCTGCATTGATTCACTAAGGTGTGTTGTGTGTGTATGTACATAGAGCTGAAGACTGTACACTGATTCACAGTGAGCTGTGTGTGTATGTGTGTGTGTGTGTGATGGTATGGGCTTTGCATTGAGTCACTGAGGGGTGTGTCTGTGTGTGTACACCTGGAACTAGAGACTGTGCACTGATTCACAATGAGCCATGTGTGAATGTGTGTATGTGATAGTATAGGGTGTGCATAGAGTCACAAAGAGCCGTGCATATGTGTCTTTGCATGGGTGTTGTGGTATAGGGTCTGCATTGTGTCACAGTGACTGTGCGTGTGTGTGTGTGTGTTTGTGATGGTATAGTATGTGCATTGAATCAGAGAGAGCCATGCATGTGTCTCTGTGTGTGTGTGCTGGCATAGGCATTACATTGAGTCACAGTGAGCCATGTGTTTGTATGCTGGTGTAGACTCTGCATTGAGTCACAGTAAGCCTTGTGTGTGTGCCAGTACAGGTTGTGCATTGAGTCAGTGAGTCATATATGTGTGTGTGTTTGTGTGTGTGTGTGCTGGTTTAGACAGTGCATTGAATCCAATGAGCCGTGTATGTTTGTGTGTGTGTGTGTGTGTGCTGTTAGGTAATGTGCATTGAGTCACAGTAGCTCTGTGTGTGTTTTTGAATACCTCTGGGCTGGCATAGGCTGAGAATTGAGTCACAGTGTGGTGTGTGTGTGAGTGTTCATGTGTGTGCAAGTATAGGGTGGGCATTGAAGCACAGTGAGCTGTGTGTGTTTGTGTGTGTGCTGATATAGGGTGCACATTCAGTTACAGTGAGCCGTGTGTGTATGTGAGTGTGCTTGTAGAAGCTGCACACTGGTTAACAGTGAGGTGTGTATGAGTGTGTGTGAGTGCTGTTACATACTGGGCATTCAGTCACAGTTTGTTGTGTGTGTGTGTGCATGCATGTGTGCTTTTATAGGTTGTGCCTTGATTCACATTGAACTGTGAGTGTGGGTGTGTGGGTGTCTGCTGGTATATATTTTGCATTGTTTCACAATGAGCTGTGTGTGTGTGTGTGTGTTCTGGTATAAGATGTACATTGAGATACAGTGATCCGTGCATGTGTGTGGCTGTGTCTGTGTGTGTGTGCTGCTAGAGGCTGGGCATTGTGTAACACTGAGCCATGTGCTTCTGTGTGTCACTCTATAGACTGTGCATTGAGTCTGTGTGTGTGCATGCATGTGTGCTGGTATAGGCTATGCATTGATTCACATTGAGTTTGTGTGTGGTTGTGCATGTTGTGTGGCTATATGTTTTGCATTGATTCACTGTGAGCTGTGTGTGTGTGATTGTGCATGTGTGTGAACATATAGGCTGGACATTGAGTCACAGTGAGGTGTGTGTGTGAGTTTGTGTTTATGTGCAGTGGTAAAAGCCACTCAATGAGAAACAGTGATGTTTGTGTCTGATAGTGTGTGTCTTTTCAGGTTTATGCTGGGCATTGAGTCACAGTGAGCCATGTGTGTGTGTGCATGTGTGTGTTTGTGTGCTGGTATAGGCTGTGCATTGAGTCACAGTGAGGTGTGTATGTCTGTTCCGGTGTACACTGGGCATTGAGTCTCAGATTTGTATGTCTGTGTGTGTGTGCTGAGATAGGCTGTGCATTGAGTCACAGTGACATGTGTGTCAGTGTCTGTGTGAGTGTGTAATAGTATAGCTTGTGTGTTCAGACACAGTGAGGTTTGAGTGTGAGTGTGTGTGTGCTCTTAGAGACTGTGGATTGAGTATCAGTGAGCCATGTTTGTTTTTGTGTGTGTGCATGCATGTGTTCTGTTATAAGCTGTGCACTGAGTCACATTGCCGTATTTTTGTGTGTGTGTGGGTATGCCTGTTGATATAGGCTATGCATTGAGTCACAGTGCTCCGTTAGTGTCTGTGAGGGTTTGTTGGTATAGGCTGTGCACAGGGTCCCAGTGAGCCATCTGTGTGTGTGTGTCTGTGCAAATATGGACAGTGCATTGAGTCACAGTGAGTCATGTGTGTCTCTGGGTGTGTGTGTGTCCACATGTGCTGTGTTCGGTTGCGTGTTTTGTCACAGTAAGCCATGTGTGATTATGTGCTGGTACAGACTGTGAACTGAGTCACGGCCATGTGTGTGTGTGTGTGTGTGTGTGTGTGTGTGTATGCATGCAGACATAGGCTATGCATTGACTCCTAGTGAGCTGTTTATGTGTTTGTGATGGTATAGGCTGTCAATTGATTCACAGTGAGCTGTTTGCGTGTGCATGTGCTGATATAGTTTGAGCATTGAGTCATAGTTTGGCTGTGAGTTTGTTTTGCCGGTACAAGACGTACACTGAGTTTCAGTGAGCCGTGGGTGTCTATGGCTTTGTGTGTATGTGTGTGCCTATATAGGTGGTGCAGTAAGTCACAGTGAGCTGTGAGTGTGGGTGTGATGCTAGTATAGACTGTGAACTGAGTCACAGAGAACCATGTGTGTGTGTGTGTGTGTGTGTGTTGTTTGCTTCAAGTTAATGTGCATTGAGTCACAGTGAGCTCTGTGTGTGTTTGTGAATACCTCTGGGCTGGTATAGGCTGAGCATTGAGTCACAGTGAGGTGTGTTGTGAGTGTGCGTGTGTGTGCAAGTATAGACTGGGCATTGAATCACAGTGAGCTGTGTGTTTTCGTGTGTGTGCTGGTATAGGCTGCGCATTCAGTCACAGTGAGCCCTGTGTATGTGTGAGTGCTCTTGTAGAAGCTGAACATTGAATCACAGTGAGTTGTGTGTGTGATTGTGTGTGTGGGTGCTGTTCCATTCTGTGCATTCTCTCACAGTTAGCCATGTGTGTGTGTGTGTGCATTTGTGTGTGATTTTATAAGCTGTGCATTTATTCACATTGAACTGTGTGTGTGGGTGTGTGCTGGTGTATGCTTTGCATTTTTCACAGTCATCTGGGGGTATGTGTGTCTGTGTGTTGTGCTACAGGCTGAGCATTGTGTCACAGTGAAGTGTGTTTGTGGGAGTGTGCATGTGTCTGCATCTAAAGGCTGGCTATTAGTCACAGTGTGCCTTGTGTGTTTGTGTATGTTTCTGTACTGGTATAGGCTGTGCATTCATTCACAGTGAGGTGTGTTTGTGTGTCTGTCCTGGCGTAGGCTGGTTATTGGGTGACAGTGAGTCATGTGTGTGTGTGTGCTTGTAAAGTCTGTGAACTGAGTCATGGCCGTGTTTGTGTGTGTGAATGCTGGTATAGTTTATGCATTGACACATAGTGATACACGTGTGTGTTTCGTGATGGTATAAGCCATGCACTGAGTGTGAGTGAGCTGTTTTCATGTGTGCATGCTGGTATATTCTGAACTTTGAGTCACAGTGTGGTGTGTGGCCGTGTATGTGTGTGTGTGTGTGTGTGTGTTCCGGTATAAGATGTACATTGAGATACAGTGAGCCGTGCATATGTGTGGCTGTGTGTGTGGCTGTGTGTGTGTGCTGCTAGAGGCTGAGCATTGTGTAACACGGAGCCATGGGTGTGTTGTGTGTTGGTGGGCTTTCATTGATTCAATGGGTGTGTGTGTCTGTGTTTGTTGTGCTAAAGACTGCATTGAGTCACAGTGAGTCGTGTGTGTGTGTGCTGGTATACACGATTGATTGAGTCACGGTCACCCATGTGTGTGTGCATGTTGGTATGTGTGTGTGTTCTTCTATAGGTTGTGCATTGAGTCACAGTGAACCCTGTATCTGTGCAGGTGTGTATGTGTGGTGCTGGTATAGGCTGTGCATTGAGTCACACTGAGGTGTGTGTGTATGCTTGTGTGTTTTGGTATACATTGTACATTGAGTCACAGTGCTGTGTGTTTGTGTGCACGCTGGTATAGTCTGTGCATTGAGTCACAGTGATGTGTGTGTGTCTGCGTGTTCTGGTATAGGCTGACCATTGTGTCACATTGAGGTGTGTGTGTGTGCTGGCATAGGCTGCACTTTTTGTCACAGTGAGGTGTGTGTGTGTGTATGTGTAGGTACAGGCTGTGCATTGAGTCACAGTGTGGGGTGTGTGTGTGATGTTATATGCTGTGCACTAGGACACAGTGAGCCATGTGTGTGTGCTGGTATAATCTGAGCATTGAGTCACAGTGTGGTGTGGTGTGTGTGCCTTTGCTGGTATGGACTGTGCATTGAATCCCAGCCCTGTGTTAGTGTTTGTGTATTTGGTGCTGTAGAGTCTGCATGAGTCACAGTAAGGTGTGTGTGTGTGCTGCTATAGGCTGAGAATTGAGTCACACCTAGGTGAGTGTATGTGTATGTGTATGCTGATAAGGGATTTGCATTGAATCAGTGAGCGGTGTGTGTGTGTGTACTGCTATAGGCTGTGCACTGAGCCACATTAAGGTGTGTTTCTGTGTATGTGTGTGCGGGTATAGGCTATGCATTGACTCACATTGAGCCATGTGTTTGTATGTGCTAGTATACACTGTTCATTGAGTCTCAGTGAGCCATGGTTGTGTGTGTCTGTTTACTTGTATGGGCTTGGCATTGAGTCACAGTGAGGTGTGTGTGTGTGTGTGTGTGTGTCTGTGTGGTGGTATAAGCTGCATTGAGTCACACGGCGGTGTGTGTGAGAGTGTGTGTGTGTGCAGGTACAGGCTGGTATTGAATCACAGTGAGCTGTGTGTGTGTGTGTGTGTGTGTGTGTGTGTGCTGCAATAGGCAGAGCATTGAGTCTCAGGTGTGTGTATGTGTGTGTGTATGCTGGTATGGTCTCTGCATTGATTCACTAAGGTGTGTTGTGTGTGTATGTACATGGAGCTGAAGACCGTATACTGATTCACAGTGAGCTGTGTGTGTATGTGTGTGTGTGTGTGATGGTATGGGCTTTTCATTGAATCACTGAGGTGTGTGTCTGTGTGTGTATACCTGGAACTACAGACTGTGCACTGATTCACAATGAGCCATGTGTGAATGTGTGTATGTCATAGTATAGGGTGTGCATAGAGTCACAAAGAGCCATGCATATGTGTCTTTGCATGGGTGTTGTGATATAGGCTGTGTACTGTGGCACAGTGACTGTGCGTGTGTGTGTGTGTTTGTGTTTGTGATGGTATAGTGCGTGCATTGAATAAGAGAGAGCCATGCATGTGTCTCTGTGTGTGTGTGCTGGCATAGGCATTACATTGAGTCACAGTGAGCCATGTGTTTGTATGCTGGTGTAGACTCTGCATTGAGTCACAGTAAGCCTTGTGTGTGTGCCAGTACAGGCTATGCATTGAGTCAGTGAGTCATATATGTGTGTGTGTGTGTGTGTGTGTGCTGGTATATGCAGTGCATTGAGTCCAAGAGAGCCGTGTATGTTTGTGTGTGTGTGTGTGTGTGCTGCTATAGGTGGTTCCCTGAGTCACAGTCAGTTATGTGTGAGTGTGTGTTTGTGTGTTCTTGTATAGGCTGTGCATTGATCCACAGTGAGTCATGTGTGTATGCTGGTATAGGAGGTGCATTGAGTCACAGTGATGGTTGTGTTTGTGTGTGTGTGTGCTGCAGTAGGCTGTGAATTGAGTCACAGAAGGTGGGTCTTTGTGTGTGTTTGTGCAGGTACAGGCTGCGGTTTGAGTCAGAGAGATGGGTGTCTCTGTGTGGTGTAATAGGCTGTGCATTGAATCACAGCGAGCCGTATTTTTGTGTGTATGTGTATTTTTGTATGTGTGTGTGTGATGGTACAGGTTGAACACTGAGTCACTGAGGTGTGCATGTGTGTATGTGGTGCTACAGACTCATCGTTAGGTCAAACTGAGACATATGTGTGTGTATGTGTGTGTGTGTGTACAGTTATTGGCTCTGCATTGAGTCATGGTGAACCATGTGTGTGTGGGGAGCTGGTATAGTCACAGCACTGAGTCACAGTTAAATGTGTAGGAGATGTGTGTGCATGTGTGTGTGTATTTGCTGGTGTATACTGTGCATTGAGTCACAGTTAGTAGTGCAGTGTGTGTGTGTCTGTGATGGTGTGGACTGTGTTTTTATCCACTTTGACATGAACGAGTGTGTGTGTGTGTATCTGTGTGTGTGTGTGTGTGTGCTAGCACTGAATGACCATTGAGACAGAGTGGGCTCTGTGTGTGTCTGTGTGTGTGCTGGTATAGACTCTGTATTGATTCACTGTGAGCTGTGTGTTTAAGTGTTTGCTCGTATAGGCAGTGCATTGCGTCTCAGTGAGGTGTTTCTGTGTGTGTGTGCTGGTACAGAAAGCTTTTTCAGTCACAGTCAGGTGTGTGTGTGTGTGCATGTGATTTTGTGTGCTGGTATGGGCTTTATTGTGCTGGTATGAGTTTTATTGAATCATGGGTGTGTGTGTGAGTGCGTGGTGATACAGACTTCATTGAGTCACAGCGAGCTGTGTGTGTGTGTCCTGGTATAGGCGATTGACTGACTACCAGTGAGCCATGTGTGAGTGCGTGTTGGTGTGTGTGTGTGTTCTTGTATAGGCTGTGCATTGATTCACAGTGAGCCAAGTGTGTATGCTGTCATAGGAGGTGCATTGAGTCACAGTGATGGTTGTGTTTGTGTGTGTGTGTTTGTGCTGCAGTAGGCTGTGAATTGAGTACCAGAAGGTGGTTCTTTGTGTGTGTATGTGCAGGTACAGGCTGCGGTTTGAGTCAGAGTGATGGGTGTCTCTGTGTCGTGTTATAGGCTGTGCATTGAATCACAGCGAGCCGTATCTGTTGGTGTATGTGTATTTGTGTATGCGTGTGTGTGTGTGATGTTACAGGCTGATCATTGAGTCTCTGAGGTGTGGATGTGTGTATGTGGTGCTACAGACAGTTTGTTAGGTCAAACTGAGCAATATGTGTGTGTATCTGTGTGTGTGTGTACAGTAATTGGCTGTGCACTGAGTCACAGTGAACCATGTGTGTGTGGGGAGCTGGTATAGTCACAGCACTGAGTCACAGTTAAATGTGTGGGAGGTGTGTGTGTGTGTGTGTGTGTGTGTGTGTGTATTTGCTGGTGTAGACTGTGCATTGAGTCACAGTGAGTAGTGCAGTGTGTGTGTGTCTGTGATGGTGTGGACTGTGGTTTTATCCACTTTGACCTGAACGAGTGTGTGTGTTTGTGTGTGTGTGTGTGTGTGCTGACACTGGATGACCATTGAGACAGAGTGGGCTGTGTGTGTGTGTGTGTCTGTGTGTGCACTGGTATAGACTCTGTATTGAGTCACTGTGAGCTTTGTGTGTATGTGTGTGCTCGTATAGGCTGTGCATTGAGTCACAGTGAGGTGTTTGTGTGTTGTGTGCTGGTACAGGAAGCGTTTTCAGTCACAGTCTAGTGTGTGTGTGTGTGCATGTGTGTTTGTGTGCTGGTATAGGCTTTATTGTGTTGGTATGGGGTTTATTGACTCATGGGTTTGTGTGTGAGTGTGTGGCGATACAGACTGCATTGAGTCACAGTGAGCTGTGTGTGTGTGTGCTGGTATATGCGATTGTTTCAGTACCATTGAGCCAGGTGTGAGTGCGTGTTGGTGTGTTTGTGTGTACTGGTATACACTGTGCATTGAGTCACAGTGAGGCCTGCATCTGTGCATGTCTGTGTGTGTGTGTGTGTGTGTGCAGTTATATATTGATTCACTGTGCCATGTGAGTGTGTGTACACGCTGGTATACGTTGTGCATTGAGTCAGAGTGAGAGGTGTGTGTGTCCGTGTGTTCTGGTATAGGCTGACAATTGAGGCACACTGAGGTGTGTGTGCACATGTGTGTGTGTGTGTGCTGGTACAGTCTACACATTGAGTCATATTGAGTTGTTTGTGTGTGTATGTGCAGGGAGAGGCACCACTTTGAGTCACAGTGAGGTGTACGTGTGTGATGTTATACGTTATGCACTGATTCATAGGGAGGTTTTTGTGTGTGTGTGTGTGCACTTTCTGGTATAGGATTTGCATTGAATCACACTGAGCTGTGTTTTTGAGTGTCAGTTTGTGTGCGTGTGTGGAGGTATGGGCTGTGGATTGACTCACAGTTTGCCGTATGTGCTTCTCTGTGTGTGTATGTCTGCTAGCATATCCGGTGCACTGAGTCACATGGAGCCGTGTGTGTGTGTGTGTGTGTGTGTCCTGGTATAGTGTGCATTGATTCACAGTCAGCCATGTGTTTGTGTGTGTGAGTGTGAGTGCACTGGTATAGGATGTGCAGTGAGTCAGAGTGATGTGTGTGTGTGTCTGCGTGTTCTGATATTGGCTGACCATTGTGTCAGATTGAGGTGTGTGTGTGTGTGTGCTGGTATAGGCTGCACTTTTTGTCACAGTGAGGTGTGTGTGTGTGTATGTGTAGGTACAGGCTGTGCATTGAGTCACAGTGTGGGGTGTGTGTGTGTGTGTGTGATGTTATATTCTGTGCACTAGGACACAGTGAGCCGTGTGTGTGTGCTGGTATAATCTGAGCATTGAGTCACAGTGTGGTGTGGTGTGTGTGCCTTTGCTGGTATGGACTGTGCATTGAATCCAAGCCATGTGTTAGTGTTTGTGTATTTGGTGTTGTACAGTCTGCATGAGTCACAGTAAGATGTGTGTGTGTGCTGCTATTGGCTGAGAATTGAGTCACACCTAGGTGAGTGTATGTGTATGCTGATATGGGATTTGCATTGAATCAGTGAGCAGTGTGTGTGTGTGTGTGTACTGCTATAGGCTGTGCACTGAGCCACATTAAGGTGTGTTTCTGTGTATGTGTGTGCGGGTATAGGCTATGCATTGACTCACATTGAACCATGTGTTTGTATGTGCTAGTATACACTGTTCATTGAGTCTCAGTGAGCCATGGTTGTGTGTGTCTGTTTACTTGTATGGGCTTGGCGTTGAGTCACAGTGAGGTGTGTGTGTGTGTGTGTCTGTGTGGTGGTATAAACTGCATTGAGTCACACGGCGGTGTGTGTGAGAGTGTGTGTGTGTGCAGGTACAGGCTGGTATTGAATCACAGTGAACCATGTGCGTGCGTGTGTGTGTGAGTGTGCTGGAATAGGCAGAGCATTGAGTCTCAGGTGTGTGTATGTGTGTGTGTATGCTGGTATGGTCTCTGCATTGATTCACTAAGGTGTGTTGTGTGTGTATGTACATAGAGCTGAAGACTGTACACTGATTCACAGTGAGCTGTGTGTGTATGTGTGTGTGTGTGTGATGGTATGGGCTTTGCATTGAGTCACTGAGGGGTGTGTCTGTGTGTGTACACCTGGAACTAGAGACTGTGCACTGATTCACAATGAGCCATGTGTGAATGTGTGTATGTGATAGTATAGGGTGTGCATAGAGTCACAAAGAGCCGTGCATATGTGTCTTTGCATGGGTGTTGTGGTATAGGGTCTGCATTGTGTCACAGTGACTGTGCGTGTGTGTGTGTGTGTTTGTGATGGTATAGTATGTGCATTGAATCAGAGAGAGCCATGCATGTGTCTCTGTGTGTGTGTGCTGGCATAGGCATTACATTGAGTCACAGTGAGCCATGTGTTTGTATGCTGGTGTAGACTCTGCATTGAGTCACAGTAAGCCTTGTGTGTGTGCCAGTACAGGTTGTGCATTGAGTCAGTGAGTCATATATGTGTGTGTGTTTGTGTGTGTGTGTGCTGGTTTAGACAGTGCATTGAATCCAATGAGCCGTGTATGTTTGTGTGTGTGTGTGTGTGTGCTGTTAGGTAATGTGCATTGAGTCACAGTAGCTCTGTGTGTGTTTTTGAATACCTCTGGGCTGGCATAGGCTGAGAATTGAGTCACAGTGTGGTGTGTGTGTGAGTGTTCATGTGTGTGCAAGTATAGGGTGGGCATTGAAGCACAGTGAGCTGTGTGTGTTTGTGTGTGTGCTGATATAGGGTGCACATTCAGTTACAGTGAGCCGTGTGTGTATGTGAGTGTGCTTGTAGAAGCTGCACACTGGTTAACAGTGAGGTGTGTATGAGTGTGTGTGAGTGCTGTTACATACTGGGCATTCAGTCACAGTTTGTTGTGTGTGTGTGTGCATGCATGTGTGCTTTTATAGGTTGTGCCTTGATTCACATTGAACTGTGAGTGTGGGTGTGTGGGTGTCTGCTGGTATATATTTTGCATTGTTTCACAATGAGCTGTGTGTGTGTGTGTGTGTTCTGGTATAAGATGTACATTGAGATACAGTGATCCGTGCATGTGTGTGGCTGTGTCTGTGTGTGTGTGCTGCTAGAGGCTGGGCATTGTGTAACACTGAGCCATGTGTTTCTGTGTGTCACTCTATAGACTGTGCATTGAGTCTGTGTGTGTGCATGCATGTGTGCTGGTATAGGCTATGCATTGATTCACATTGAGTTTGTGTGTGGTTGTGCATGTTGTGTGGCTATATGTTTTGCATTGATTCACTGTGAGCTGTGTGTGTGTGATTGTGCATGTGTGTGAACATATAGGCTGGACATTGAGTCACAGTGAGGTGTGTGTGTGAGTTTGTGTTTATGTGCAGTGGTAAAAGCCACTCAATGAGAAACAGTGATGTTTGTGTCTGATAGTGTGTGTCTTTTCAGGTTTATGCTGGGCATTGAGTCACAGTGAGCCATGTGTGTGTGTGCATGTGTGTGTTTGTGTGCTGGTATAGGCTGTGCATTGAGTCACAGTGAGGTGTGTATGTCTGTTCCGGTGTACACTGGGCATTGAGTCTCAGATTTGTATGTCTGTGTGTGTGTGCTGAGATAGGCTGTGCATTGAGTCACAGTGACATGTGTGTCAGTGTCTGTGTGAGTGTGTAATAGTATAGCTTGTGTGTTCAGACACAGTGAGGTTTGAGTGTGAGTGTGTGTGTGCTCTTAGAGACTGTGGATTGAGTATCAGTGAGCCATGTTTGTTTTTGTGTGTGTGCATGCATGTGTTCTGTTATAAGCTGTGCACTGAGTCACATTGCCGTATTTTTGTGTGTGTGTGGGTATGCCTGTTGATATAGGCTATGCATTGAGTCACAGTGCTCCGTTAGTGTCTGTGAGGGTTTGTTGGTATAGGCTGTGCACAGGGTCCCAGTGAGCCATCTGTGTGTGTGTGTCTGTGCAAATATGGACAGTGCATTGAGTCACAGTGAGTCATGTGTGTCTCTGGGTGTGTGTGTGTCCACATGTGCTGTGTTCGGTTGCGTGTTTTGTCACAGTAAGCCATGTGTGATTATGTGCTGGTACAGACTGTGAACTGAGTCACGGCCATGTGTGTGTGTGTGTGTGTGTGTGTGTGTGTGTATGCATGCAGACATAGGCTATGCATTGACTCCTAGTGAGCTGTTTATGTGTTTGTGATGGTATAGGCTGTCAATTGATTCACAGTGAGCTGTTTGCGTGTGCATGTGCTGATATAGTTTGAGCATTGAGTCATAGTTTGGCTGTGAGTTTGTTTTGCCGGTACAAGACGTACACTGAGTTTCAGTGAGCCGTGGGTGTCTATGGCTTTGTGTGTATGTGTGTGCCTATATAGGTGGTGCAGTAAGTCACAGTGAGCTGTGAGTGTGGGTGTGATGCTAGTATAGACTGTGAACTGAGTCACAGAGAACCATGTGTGTGTGTGTGTGTGTGTGTGTTGTTTGCTTCAAGTTAATGTGCATTGAGTCACAGTGAGCTCTGTGTGTGTTTGTGAATACCTCTGGGCTGGTATAGGCTGAGCATTGAGTCACAGTGAGGTGTGTTGTGAGTGTGCGTGTGTGTGCAAGTATAGGCTGGGCATTGAATCACAGTGAGCTGTGTGTTTTCGTGTGTGTGCTGGTATAGGCTGCGCATTCAGTCACAGTGAGCCCTGTGTATGTGTGAGTGCTCTTGTAGAAGCTGAACATTGAATCACAGTGAGTTGTGTGTGTGATTGTGTGTGTGGGTGCTGTTCCATTCTGTGCATTCTCTCACAGTTAGCCATGTGTGTGTGTGTGTGCATTTGTGTGTGATTTTATAAGCTGTGCATTTATTCACATTGAACTGTGTGTGTGGGTGTGTGCTGGTGTATGCTTTGCATTTTTCACAGTCATCTGGGGGTATGTGTGTCTGTGTGTTGTGCTACAGGCTGAGCATTGTGTCACAGTGAAGTGTGTTTGTGGGAGTGTGCATGTGTCTGCATCTAAAGGCTGGCTATTAGTCACAGTGTGCCTTGTGTGTTTGTGTATGTTTCTGTACTGGTATAGGCTGTGCATTCATTCACAGTGAGGTGTGTTTGTGTGTCTGTCCTGGCGTAGGCTGGTTATTGGGTGACAGTGAGTCATGTGTGTGTGTGTGCTTGTAAAGTCTGTGAACTGAGTCATGGCCGTGTTTGTGTGTGTGAATGTTGGTATAGTTTATGCATTGACACATAGTGATACACGTGTGTGTTTCGTGATGGTATAAGCCATGCACTGAGTGTGAGTGAGCTGTTTTCATGTGTGCATGCTGGTATATTCTGAACTTTGAGTCACAGTGTGGTGTGTGGCCGTGTATGTGTGTGTGTGTGTGTGTGTGTTCCGGTATAAGATGTACATTGAGATACAGTGAGCCGTGCATATGTGTGGCTGTGTGTGTGGCTGTGTGTGTGTGCTGCTAGAGGCTGAGCATTGTGTAACACGGAGCCATGGGTGTGTTGTGTGTTGGTGGGCTTTCATTGATTCAATGGGTGTGTGTGTCTGTGTTTGTTGTGCTAAAGACTGCATTGAGTCACAGTGAGTCGTGTGTGTGTGTGCTGGTATAGACGATTGATTGAGTCACGGTCAGCCATGTGTGTGTGCATGTTGGTATGTGTGTGTGTTCTTCTATAGGTTGTGCATTGAGTCACAGTGAACCCTGTATCTGTGCAGGTGTGTATGTGTGGTGCTGGTATAGGCTGTGCATTGAGTCACACTGAGGTGTGTGTGTATGCTTGTGTGTTTTGGTATACATTGTACATTGAGTCACAGTGCTGTGTGTTTGTGTGCACGCTGGTATAGTCTGTGCATTGAGTCACAGTGATGTGTGTGTGTCTGCATGTTCTGGTATAGGCTGACCATTGTGTCACATTGAGGTGTGTGTGTGTGCTGGCATAGGCTGCACTTTTTGTCACAGTGAGGTGTGTGTGTGTGTATGTGTAGGTACAGGCTGTGCATTGAGTCACAGTGTGGGGTGTGTGTGAGATGTTATATGCTGTGCACTAGGACACAGTGAGCCATGTGTGTGTGCTGGTATAATCTGAGCATTGAGTCACAGTGTGGTGTGGTGTGTGTGCCTTTGCTGGTATGGACTGTGCATTGAATCCCAGCCCTGTGTTAGTGTTTGTGTATTTGGTGCTGTAGAGTCTGCATGAGTCACAGTAAGGTGTGTGTGTGTGCTGCTATAGGCTGAGAATTGAGTCACACCTAGGTGAGTGTATGTGTATGTGTATGCTGATAAGGGATTTGCATTGAATCAGTGAGCGGTGTGTGTGTGTGTACTGCTATAGGCTGTGCACTGAGCCACATTAAGGTGTGTTTCTGTGTATGTGTGTGCGGGTATAGGCTATGCATTGACTCACATTGAGCCATGTGTTTGTATGTGCTAGTATACACTGTTCATTGAGTCTCAGTGAGCCATGGTTGTGTGTGTCTGTTTACTTGTATGGGCTTGGCATTGAGTCACAGTGAGGTGTGTGTGTGTGTGTGTGTGTGTCTGTGTGGTGGTATAAGCTGCATTGAGTCACACGGCGGTGTGTGTGAGAGTGTGTGTGTGTGCAGGTACAGGCTGGTATTGAATCACAGTGAGCTGTGTGTGTGTGTGTGTGTGTGTGTGTGCTGCAATAGGCAGAGCATTGAGTCTCAGGTGTGTGTATGTGTGTGTGTATGCTGGTATGGTCTCTGCATTGATTCACTAAGGTGTGTTGTGTGTGTATGTACATGGAGCTGAAGACCGTATACTGATTCACAGTGAGCTGTGTGTGTATGTGTGTGTGTGTGTGATGGTATGGGCTTTTCATTGAATCACTGAGGTGTGTGTCTGTGTGTGTATACCTGGAACTACAGACTGTGCACTGATTCACAATGAGCCATGTGTGAATGTGTGTATGTCATAGTATAGGGTGTGCATAGAGTCACAAAGAGCCATGCATATGTGTCTTTGCATGGGTGTTGTGATATAGGCTGTGTACTGTGGCACAGTGACTGTGCATGTGTGTGTGTGTTTGTGTTTGTGATGGTATAGTGCGTGCATTGAATAAGAGAGAGCCATGCATGTGTCTCTGTGTGTGTGTGCTGGCATAGGCATTACATTGAGTCACAGTGAGCCATGTGTTTGTATGCTGGTGTAGACTCTGCATTGAGTCACAGTAAGCCTTGTGTGTGTGCCAGTACAGGCTATGCATTGAGTCAGTGAGTCATATATGTGTGTGTGTGTGTGTGTGTGTGCTGGTATATGCAGTGCATTGAGTCCAAGAGAGCCGTGTATGTTTGTGTGTGTGTGTGTGTGTGCTGCTATAGGTGGTTCCCTGAGTCACAGTCAGTTATGTGTGAGTGTGTGTTTGTGTGTTCTTGTATAGGCTGTGCATTGATCCACAGTGAGCCATGTGTGTATGCTGGTATAGGAGGTGCATTGAGTCACAGTGATGGTTGTGTTTGTGTGTGTGTGTGCTGCAGTAGGCTGTGAATTGAGTCACAGAAGGTGGGTCTTTGTGTGTGTATGTGCAGGTACAGGCTGCGGTTTGAGTCAGAGAGATGGGTGTCTCTGTGTGGTGTAATAGGCTGTGCATTGAATCACAGCGAGCCGTATTTTTGTGTGTATGTGTATTTTTGTATGTGTGTGTGTGTGTGATGGTACAGGTTGAACACTGAGTCACTGAGGTGTGCATGTGTGTATGTGGTGCTACAGACTCGTCATTAGGTCAAACTGAGACATATGTGTGTGTATGTGTGTGTGTGTGTACAGTTATTGGCTCTGCATTGAGTCATGGTGAACCATGTGTGTGTGGGGAGCTGGTATAGTCACAGCACTGAGTCACAGTTAAATGTGTAGGAGATGTGTGTGCATGTGTGTGTGTATTTGCTGGTGTATACTGTGCATTGAGTCACAGTTAGTAGTGCAGTGTGTGTGTGTCTGTGATGGTGTGGACTGTGTTTTTATCCACTTTGACATGAACGAGTGTGTGTGTGTGTATCTGTGTGTGTGTGTGTGTGTGCTAGCACTGAATGACCATTGAGACAGAGTGGGCTCTGTGTGTGTCTGTGTGTGTGCTGGTATAGACTCTGTATTGATTCACTGTGAGCTGTGTGTTTAAGTGTTTGCTCGTATAGGCAGTGCATTGCGTCTCAGTGAGGTGTTTCTGTGTGTGTGTGCTGGTACAGAAAGCTTTTTCAGTCACAGTCAGGTGTGTGTGTGTGTGCATGTGATTTTGTGTGCTGGTATGGGCTTTATTGTGCTGGTATGGGTTTTATTGAATCATGGGTGTGTGTGTGAGTGCGTGGTGATACAGACTTCATTGAGTCACAGCGAGCTGTGTGTGTGTGTCCTGGTATAGGCGATTGACTGACTACCAGTGAGCCATGTGTGAGTGCGTGTTGGTGTGTGTGTGTGTTCTTGTATAGGCTGTGCATTGATTCACAGTGAGCCAAGTGTGTATGCTGTCATAGGAGGTGCATTGAGTCACAGTGATGGTTGTGTTTGTGTGTGTGTGTTTGTGCTGCAGTAGGCTGTGAATTGAGTACCAGAAGGTGGTTCTTTGTGTGTGTATGTGCAGGTACAGGCTGCGGTTTGAGTCAGAGTGATGGGTGTCTCTGTGTGGTGTTATAGGCTGTGCATTGAATCACAGCGAGCCATATCTGTGGGTGTATGTGTATTTGTGTATGCGTGTGTGTGTGTGATGTTACAGGCTGATCATTGAGTCTCTGAGGTGTGGATGTGTGTATGTGGTGCTACAGACAGTTTGTTAGGTCAAACTGAGCAATATGTGTGTGTATCTGTGTGTGTGTGTACAGTAATTGGCTGTGCACTGAGTCACAGTGAACCATGTGTGTGTGGGGAGCTGGTATAGTCACAGCACTGAGTCACAGTTAAATGTGTGGGAGGTGTGTGTGTGTGTGTGTGTGTGTGTGTGTATTTGCTGGTGTAGACTGTGCATTGAGTCACAGTGAGTAGTGCAGTGTGTGTGTGTCTGTGATGGTGTGGACTGTGGTTTTATCCACTTTGACCTGAACGAGTGTGTGTGTTTGTGTGTGTGTGTGTGTGTGCTGACACTGGATGACCATTGAGACAGAGTGGGCTGTGTGTGTGTGTGTGTCTGTGTGTGCACTGGTATAGACTCTGTATTGAGTCACTGTGAGCTTTGTGTGTATGTGTGTGCTCGTATAGGCTGTGCATTGAGTCACAGTGAGGTGTTTGTGTGTTGTGTGCTGGTACAGGAAGCGTTTTCAGTCACAGTCTAGTGTGTGTGTGTGTGCATGTGTGTTTGTGTGCTGGTATAGGCTTTATTGTGTTGGTATGGGGTTTCTTGACTCATGGGTTTGTGTGTGAGTGTGTGGTGATACAGACTGCATTGAGTCACAGTGAGCTGTGTGTGTGTGTGCTGGTATATGCGATTGTTTCAGTACCATTGAGCCAGGTGTGAGTGCGTGTTGGTGTGTTTGTGTGTACTGGTATAGACTGTGCATTGAGTCACAGTGAGGCCTGCATCTGTGCATGTCTGTGTGTGTGTGTGTGTGTGTGTGCAGTTATATATTGATTCACTGTGCCATGTGAGTGTGTGTACACGCTGGTATACGTTGTGCATTGAGTCAGAGTGAGAGGTGTGTGTGTCCGTGTGTTCTGGTATAGGCTGACAATTGAGGCACACTTAGGTGTGTGTGCACATGTGTGTGTGTGTGTGCTGGTACAGTCTACACATTGAGTCATATTGAGTTGTTTGTGTGTGTATGTGCAGGGAGAGGCACCACTTTGAGTCACAGTGAGGTGTATGTGTGTGATGTTATACGTTATGCACTGATTCATAGGGAGGTTTGTGTGTGTGTGTGTGTGTGCACTTTCTGGTATAGGATTTGCATTGAATCACACTGAGCTGTGTTTTTGAGTGTCAGTTTGTGTGCGTGTGTGGAAGTATGGGCTGTGGATAGACTCACAGTTTGCCGTATGTGCTTCTCTGTGTGTGTATGTCTGCTAGCATATCCGGTGCACTGAGTCACATGGAGCCGTGTGTGTGTGTGTGTGTGTGTGTGTCCTGGTATAGTGTGCATTGATTCACAGTCAGCCATGTGTTCGTGTGTGTGAGTGCACTGGTATAGGATGTGCAGTGAGTCAGAGTGATGTGTGTGTGTGTCTGCGTGTTCTGATATTGGCTGACCATTGTGTCAGATTGAGGTGTGTGTGTGTGTGTGCTGGTATAGGCTGCACTTTTTGTCACAGTGAGGTGTGTGTGTGTGTATGTGTAGGTACAGGTTGTGCATTGAGTCACAGTGTGGGGTGTGTGTGTGTGTGTGTGATGTTATATTCTGTGCACTAGGACACAGTGAGCCGTGTGTGTGTGCTGGTATAATCTGAGCATTGAGTCACAGCGTGGTGTGGTGTGTGTGCCTTTGCTGGTATGGACTGTGCATTGAATCCAAGCCATGTGTTAGTGTTTGTGTATTTGGTGTTGTACAGTCTGCATGAGTCACAGTAAGATGTGTGTGTGTGCTGCTATTGGCTGAGAATTGAGTCACACCTAGGTGAGTGTATGTGTATGCTGATATGGGATTTGAATTGAATCACTGAGCAGTGTGTGTGTGTGTGTACTGCTATAGGCTGTGCACTGAGCCACATTAAGGTGTGTTTCTGTGTATGTGTGTGCGGGTATAGGCTATGCATTGACTCACATTGAACCATGTGTTTGTATGTGCTAGTATACACTGTTCATTGAGTCTCAGTGAGCCATGGTTGTGTGTGTCTGTTTACTTGTATGGGCTTGGCGTTGAGTCACAGTGAGGTGTGTGTGTGTGTGTGTGTCTGTGTGGTGGTATAAACTGCATTGAGTCACACGGCGGTGTGTGTGAGAGTGTGTGTGTGTGCAGGTACAGGCTGGTATTGAATCACAGTGAACCATGTGCGTGCGTGTGTGTGTGAGTGTGCTGGAATAGGCAGAGCATTGAGTCTCAGGTGTGTGTAAGTGTGTGTGTATGCTGGTATGGTCTCTGCATTGATTCACTAAGCTGTGTTGTGTGTGTATGTACATAGAGCTGAAGACTGTACACTGATTCACAGTGAGCTGTGTGTGTATGTGTGTGTGTGTGTGTGATGGTATGGGCTTTGCATTGAGTCACTGAGGGGTGTCTCTGTGTGTGTATACCTGGAACTACAGACTGTGCACTGATTCACAATGAGCCATGTGTGAATGTGTGTATGTGATAGTATAGGGTGTGCATAGAGTCACAAAGAGCCGTGCATATGTGTCTTTGCATGGGTGTTGTGGTATAGGGTCTGCATTGTGTCACAGTGACTGTGCGTGTGTGTGTGTGTGTTTGTGATGGTATAGTACGTGCATTGAATCAGAGAGAGCCATGCATGTGTCTCTGTGTGTGTGTGCTGGCATAGGCATTACATTGAGTCACAGTGAGCCATGTGTTTGTATGCTGGTGTAGACTCTGCATTGAGTCACAGTAAGCCTTGTGTGTGTGCCAGTACAGGTTGTGCATTGAGTCAGTGAGTCATATATGTGTGTGTGTTTGTGTGTGTGTGTGCTGGTTTAGACAGTGCATTGAATCCAATGAGCAGTGTATGTTTGTGTGTGTGTGTGTGTGTGCTGTTAGGTAATGTGCATTGAGTCACAGTAGCTCTGTGTGTGTTTTTGAATACCTCTGGGCTGGCATAGGCTGAGAATTGAGTCACAGTGTGGTGTGTGTGTGAGTGTTCATGTGTGTGCAAGTATAGGGTGGGCATTGAAGCACAGTGAGCTGTGTGTGTTTGTGTGTGTGCTGATATAGGCTGCACATTCAGTTACAGTGAGCCGTGTGTGTATGTGAGTGTGCTTGTAGAAGCTGCACACTGGTTAACAGTGAGGTGTGTATGAGTGTGTGTGAGTGCTGTTACATACTGGGCATTCAGTCACAGTTTGTTGTGTGTGTGTGTGCATGCATGTGTGCTTTTATAGGTTGTGCCTTGATTCACATTGAACTGTGAGTGTGTGTGTGTTGATGTCTGCTGGTATACATTTTGCATTGTTTCACAATGAGCTGTGTGTGTGTGTGTGTGTGTGTTCTGGTATAAGATGTACATTGAGATACAGTGATCCGTGCATGTGTGTGGCTGTGTCTGTGTGTGTGTGCTGCTAGAGGCTGGGCATTGTGTAACACTGAGCCATGTGTTTCTGTGTGTCACTCTATAGACTGTGCATTGAGTCTGTGTGTGTGCATGCATGTGTGCTGGTATAGGCTATGCATTGATTCACATTGAGTTTTTGTGTGGTTGTGCATGTTGTGTGGCTATATGTTTTGCATTGATTCACTGTGAGCTGTGTGTGTGTGATTGTGCATGTGTGTGAACATATAGGCTGGACATTGAGTCACAGTGAGGTATGTGTGTGAGTTTGTGTTTATGTGCAGTGGTAAAAGCCACTCAATGAGAAACAGTGATGTTTGTGTCTGATAGTGTGTGTCTTTTCAGGTTTATGCTGGGCATTGAGTCACAGTGAGCCGTGTGTGTGTGTGCATGTGTGTGTTTGTGTGCTGGTATAGGCTGTGCATTGAGTCACAGTGAGGTGTGTATGTCTGTTCCGGTGTACACTGGGCATTGAGTCTCAGATTTGTATGTCTGTGTGTGTGTGCTGAGATAGGCTGTGCATTGAGTCACAGTGACATGTGTGTCAGTGTCTGTGTGAGTGTGTAATAGTATAGCTTGTGTGTTCAGACACAGTGAGGTTTGAGTGTGAGTGTGTGTGTGCTCTTAGAGACTGTGGATTGAGTATCAGTGAGCCATGTTTGTTTTTGTGTGTGTGCATGCATGTGTTCTGTTATAAGCTGTGCACTGAGTCACATTGCCGTATTTTTGTGTGTGTGTGGGTATGCCTGTTGATATAGGCTATGCATTGAATCACAGTGCTCCGTTAGTGTCTGTGAGGGTTTGTTGGTATAGGCTGTGCACAGGGTCCCAGTGAGCCATCTGTGTGTGTGTGTCTGTGCAAATATGGACAGTGCATTGAGTCACAGTGAGTCATGTGTGTCTCTGGGTGTGTGTGTGTCCACATGTGCTGTGTTCGGTTGCGTGTTTTGTCACAGTAAGCCATGTGTGATTATGTGCTGGTACAGACTGTGAACTGAGTCACGGCCATGTGTGTGTGTGTGTGTGTGTGTGTGTGTGTGTGTATGCATGCAGACATAGGCTATGCATTGACTCATAGTGAGCTGTTTATGTGTTTGTGATGGTATAGGCTGTCAATTGATTCACAGTGAGCTGTTTGCGTGTGCATGTGCTGATATAGTTTGAGCATTGAGTCACAGTTTGGCTGTGAGTTTGTTTTGCCGGTACAAGATGTACACCGAGTTACAGTGAGCCGTGGGTGTCTATGGCTTTGTGTGTATGTGTATGCCTATATAGGTGGTGCAGTAAGTCACAGTGAGCTGTGAGTGTGGGTGTGATGCTAGTATAGACTGTGAACTGAGTCACAGAGAACCATGTGTGTGTGTGTGTGTGTGTGTTGTTTGCTTCAAGTTAATGTGCATTGAGTCACAGTGAGCTCTGTGTGTGTTTGTGAATACCTCTGGGCTGGTATAGGCTGAGCATTGAGTCACAGTGAGGTGTGTTGTGAGTGTGCGTGTGTGTGCAAGTATAGGCTGGGCATTGAATCACAGTGAGCTGTGTGTTTTCGTGTGTGTGCTGGTATAGGCTGCGCATTCAGTCACAGTGAGCCGTGTGTATGTGTGAGTGCTCTTGTAGAAGCTGAACATTGAATCACAGTGAGTTGTGTGTGTGATTGTGTGTGTGGGTGCTGTTCCATTCTGTGCATTCTCTCACAGTTAGCCATGTGTGTGTGTGTGTGCATTTGTGTGTGATTTTATAAGCTGTGCATTTATTCACATTGAACTGTGTGTGTGGGTGTGTGCTGGTGTATGCTTTGCATTTTTCACAGTCATCTGGGGGTATGTGTGTCTGTGTGTTGTGCTACAGGCTGAGCATTGTGTCACAGTGAAGTGTGTTTGTGAGAGTGTGCATGTGTCTGCATTTAAAGGCTGGCTATTAGTCACAGTGTGCCTTGTGTGTTTGTCTATGTTTCTGTACTGGTATAGGCTGTGCATTCATTCACAGTGAGGTGTGTTTGTGTGTCTGTCCTGGCGTGGGCTGGTTATTGGGTGACAGTGAGTCATGTGTGTGTGTGTGCTTGTAAAGTCTGTGAACTGAGTCATGGCCGTGTTTGTGTGTGTGAATGCTGGTATAGTTTATGCATTGACACATAGTGATACACGTGTGTGTTTCGTGATGGTATAAGCCATGCACTGAGTGTGAGTGAGCTGTTTTCATGTGTGCATGCTGGTATATTCTGAACTTTGAGTCACAGTGTGGTGTGTGGCCGTGTATGTGTGTGTGTGTGTGTGTGTTCCGGTATAAGATGTACATTGAGATACAGTGAGCCGTGCATATGTGTGGCTGTGTGTGTGGGTGTGTGTGTGTGCTGCTAGAGGCTGAGCATTGTGTAACACGGAGCCATGGGTGTGTTGTGTGTTGGTGGGCTTTCATTGATTCAATGGGTGTGTGTGTCTGTGTTTGTTGTGCTAAAGACTGCATTGAGTCACAGTGAGTCGTGTGTGTGTGTGCTGGTATAGACGATTGATTGAGTCACGGTCAGCCATGTGTGTGTGCATGTTGGTATGTGTGTGTGTTCTTCTATAGGTTGTGCATTGAGTCACAGTGAACCCTGTATCTGTGCAGGTGTGTATGTGTGGTGCTGGTATAGGCTGTGCATTGAGTCACACTGAGGTGTGTGTGTATGCTTGTGTGTTTTGGTATACATTGTACATTGAGTCACAGTGCTGTGTGTTTGTGTGCACGCTGGTATAGTCTGTGCATTGAGTCACAGTGATGTGTGTGTGTCTGCGTGTTCTGGTATAGGCTGACCATTGTGTCACATTGAGGTGTGTGTGTGTGCTGGCATAGGCTGCACTTTTTGTCACAGTGAGGTGTGTGTGTGTGTATGTGTAGGTACAGGCTGTGCATTGAGTCACAGTGTGGGGTGTGTGTGTGATGTTATATGCTGTGCACTAGGACACAGTGAGCCATGTGTGTGTGCTGGTATAATCTGAGCATTGAGTCACAGTGTGGTGTGGTGTGTGTGCCTTTGCTGGTATGGACTGTGCATTGAATCCCAGCCCTGTGTTAGTGTTTGTGTATTTGGTGCTGTAGAGTCTGCATGAGTCACAGTAAGGTGTGTGTGTGTGCTGCTATAGGCTGAGAATTGAGTCACACCTAGGTGAGTGTATGTGTATGTGTATGCTGATAAGGGATTTGCATTGAATCAGTGAGCGGTGTGTGTGTGTGTACTGCTATAGGCTGTGCACTGAGCCACATTAAGGTGTGTTTCTGTGTATGTGTGTGCGGGTATAGGCTATGCATTGACTCACATTGAGCCATGTGTTTGTATGTGCTAGTATACACTGTTCATTGAGTCTCAGTGAGCCATGGTTGTGTGTGTCTGTTTACTTGTATGGGCTTGGCATTGAGTCACAGTGAGGTGTGTGTGTGTGTGTGTGTGTGTCTGTGTGGTGGTATAAGCTGCATTGAGTCACACGGCGGTGTGTGTGAGAGTGTGTGTGTGTGCAGGTACAGGCTGGTATTGAATCACAGTGAGCTGTGTGTGTGTGTGTGTGTGTGTGTGTGTGTGCTGCAATAGGCAGAGCATTGAGTCTCAGGTGTGTGTATGTGTGTGTGTATGCTGGTATGGTCTCTGCATTGATTCACTAAGGTGTGTTGTGTGTGTATGTACATGGAGCTGAAGACCGTATACTGATTCACAGTGAGCTGTGTGTGTATGTGTGTGTGTGTGTGATGGTATGGGCTTTTCATTGAATCACTGAGGTGTGTGTCTGTGTGTGTATACCTGGAACTACAGACTGTGCACTGATTCACAATGAGCCATGTGTGAATGTGTGTATCTCATAGTATAGGGTGTGCATAGAGTCACAAAGAGCCATGCATATGTGTCTTTGCATGGGTGTTGTGATATAGGCTGTGTACTGTGGCACAGTGACTGTGCGTGTGTGTGTGTGTTTGTGTTTGTGATGGTATAGTGCGTGCATTGAATAAGAGAGAGCCATGCATGTGTCTCTGTGTGTGTGTGCTGGCATAGGCATTACATTGAGTCACAGTGAGCTATGTGTTTGTATGCTGGTGTAGACTCTGCATTGAGTCACAGTAAGCCTTGTGTGTGTGCCAGTACAGGCTATGCATTGAGTCAGTGAGTCATATATGTGTGTGTGTGTGTGTGTGTGCTGGTATATGCAGTGCATTGAGTCCAAGAGAGCCGTGTATGTTTGTGTGTGTGTGTGTGTGTGCTGCTATAGGTGGTTCCCTGAGTCACAGTCAGTTATGTGTGAGTGTGTGTTTGTGTGTTCTTGTATAGGCTGTGCATTGATCCACAGTGAGCCATGTGTGTATGCTGGTATAGGAGGTGCATTGAGTCACAGTGATGGTTGTGTTTGTGTGTGTGTGTGCTGCAGTAGGCTGTGAATTGAGTCACAGAAGGTGGGTCTTTGTGTGTGTATGTGCAGGTACAGGCTGCGGTTTGAGTCAGAGAGATGGGTGTCTCTGTGTGGTGTAATAGGCTGTGCATTGAATCACAGCGAGCCGTATTTTTGTGTGTATGTGTATTTTTGTATGTGTGTGTGTGTGTGATGGTACAGGTTGAACACTGAGTCACTGAGGTGTGCATGTGTGTATGTGGTGCTACAGACTCGTCGTTAGGTCAAACTGAGACATATGTGTGTGTATGTGTGTGTGTGTGTACAGTTATTGGCTCTGCATTGAGTCATGGTGAACCATGTGTGTGTGGGGAGCTGGTATAGTCACAGCACTGAGTCACAGTTAAATGTGTAGGAGATGTGTGTGCATGTGTGTGTGTATTTGCTGGTGTATACTGTGCATTGAGTCACAGTTAGTAGTGCAGTGTGTGTGTGTCTGTGATGGTGTGGACTGTGTTTTTATCCACTTTGACATGAACGAGTGTGTGTGTGTGTATCTGTGTGTGTGTGTGTGTGTGCTAGCACTGAATGACCATTGAGACAGAGTGGGCTCTGTGTGTGTCTGTGTGTGTGCTGGTATAGACTCTGTATTGATTCACTGTGAGCTGTGTGTTTAAGTGTTTGCTCGTATAGGCAGTGCATTGCGTCTCAGTGAGGTGTTTCTGTGTGTGTGTGCTGGTACAGAAAGCTTTTTCAGTCACAGTCAGGTGTGTGTGTGTGTGCATGTGATTTTGTGTGCTGGTATGGGCTTTATTGTGCTGGTATGGGTTTTATTGAATCATGGGTGTGTGTGTGAGTGCGTGGTGATACAGACTTCATTGAGTCACAGCGAGCTGTGTGTGTGTGTCCTGGTATAGGCGATTGACTGACTACCAGTGAGTCATGTGTGAGTGCGTGTTGGTGTGTGTGTGTCTTCTTGTATAGGCTGTGCATTGATTCACAGTGAGCCAAGTGTGTATGCTGTCATAGGAGGTGCATTGAGTCACAGTGATGGTTGTGTTTGTGTGTGTGTGTTTGTGCTGCAGTAGGCTGTGAATTGAGTACCAGAAGGTGGTTCTTTGTGTGTGTATGTGCAGGTACAGGATGCGGTTTGAGTCAGAGTGATGGGTGTCTCTGTGTGGTGTTATAGGCTGTGCATTGAATCACAGCGAGCCGTATCTGTGGGTGTATGTGTATTTGTGTATGCGTGTGTGTGTGTGATGTTACAGGCTGATCATTGAGTCTCTGAGGTGTGGATGTGTGTATGTGGTGCTACAGACAGTTTGTTAGGTCAAACTGAGCAATATGTGTGTGTATCTGTATGTGTGTGTACAGTAATTGGCTGTGCACTGAGTCACAGTGAACCATGTGTGTGTGGGGAGCTGGTATAGTCACAGCACTGAGTCACAGTTAAATGTGTGGGAGGTGTGTGTGTGTGTGTGTGTGTGTGTATTTGCTGGTGTAGACTGTGCATTGAGTCACAGTGAGTAGTGCAGTGTGTGTGTGTCTGTGATGGTGTGGACTGTGGTTTTATCCACTTTGACCTGAACGAGTGTGTGTGTTTGTGTGTGTGTGTGTGTGTGTGCTGACACTGGATGACCATTGAGACAGAGTGGGCTGTGTGTGTGTGTGTCTGTGTGTGCACTGGTATAGACTCTGTATTGAGTCACTGTGAGCTTTGTGTGTATGTGTGTGCTCGTATAGGCTGTGCATTGAGTCACAGTGAGGTGTTTGTGTGTTGTGTGCTGGTACAGGAAGCATTTTCAGTCACAGTCTCGTGTGTGTGTGTGTGTGCATGTGTGTTTGTGTGCTGGTATAGGCTTTATTGTGTTGGTATGGGGTTTATTGACTCATGGGTTTGTGTGTGAGTGTGTGGTGATACAGACTGCATTGAGTCACAGTGAGCTGTGTGTGTGTGTGCTGGTATATGCGATTGTTTCAGTACCATTGAGCCAGCTGTGAGTGCGTGTTGGTGTGTTTGTGTGTACTGGTATAGACTGTGCATTGAGTCACAGTGAGGCCTGCATCTGTGCATGTCTGTGTGTGTGTGTGTGTGTGTGTGTGTGCAGTTATATATTGATTCACTGTGCCATGTGAGTGTGTGTACACACTGGTATACGTTGTGCATTGAGTCAGAGTGAGAGGTGTGTGTGTCCGTGTGTTCTGGTATAGGCTGACAATTGAGGCACACTGAGGTGTGTGTGCACATGTGTGTGTGTGTGTGCTGGTACAGTCTACACATTGAGTCATATTGAGTTGTTTGTGTGTGTATGTGCAGGGAGAGGCACCACTTTGAGTCACAGTGAGGTGTACGTGTGTGATGTTATACGTTATGCACTGATTCATAGGGAGGTTTTTGTGTGTGTGTGTGTGCACTTTCTGGTATAGGATTTGCATTGAATCACACTGAGCTGTGTTTTTGAGTGTCAGTTTGTGTGTGTGTGTGGAGGTATGGGCTGTGGATTGACTCACAGTTTGCCGTATGTGCTTCTCTGTGTGTGTATGTCTGCTAGCATATCCGGTGCACTGAGTCACATGGAGCCGTGTGTGTGTGTGTGTGTGTGTGTGTCCTGGTATAGTGTGCATTGATTCACAGTCAGCCATGTGTTTGTGTGTGTGAGTGTGAGTGCACTGGTATAGGATGTGCAGTGAGTCAGAGTGATGTGTGTGTGTGTCTGCGTGTTCTGATATTGGCTGACCATTGTGTCAGATTGAGGTGTGTGTGTGTGTGTGCTGGTATAGGCTGCACTTTTTGTCACAGTGAGGTGTGTGTGTGTGTATGTGTAGGTACAGGCTGTGCATTGAGTCACAGTGTGGGGGGTGTGTGTGTGTGTGTGATGTTATATTCTGTGCACTAGGACACAGTGAGCCGTGTGTGTGTGCTGGTATAATCTGAGCATTGAGTCACAGTGTGGTGTGGTGTGTGTGCCTTTGCTGGTATGGACTGTGCATTGAATCCAAGCCATGTGTTAGTGTTTGTGTATTTGGTGTTGTACAGTCTGCATGAGTCACAGTAAGATGTGTGTGTGTGCTGCTATTGGCTGAGAATTGAGTCACACCTAGGTGAGTGTATGTGTATGCTGATATGGGATTTGCATTGAATCAGTGAGCAGTGTGTGTGTGTGTGTGTACTGCTATAGGCTGTGCACTGAGCCACATTAAGGTGTGTTTCTGTGTATGTGTGTGCGGGTATAGGCTATGCATTGACTCACATTGAACCATGTGTTTGTATGTGCTAGTATACACTGTTCATTGAGTCTCAGTGAGCCATGGTTGTGTGTGTCTGTTTACTTGTATGAGCTTGGCGTTGAGTCACAGTGAGGTGTGTGTGTGTGTGTGTCTGTGTGGTGGTATAAACTGCATTGAGTCACACGGCGGTGTGTGTGAGAGTGTGTGTGTGTGCAGGTACAGGCTGGTATTGAATCACAGTGAACCATGTGCGTGCGTGTGTGTGTGAGTGTGCTGGAATAGGCAGAGCATTGAGTCTCAGGTGTGTGTATGTGTGTGTGTATGCTGGTATGGTCTCTGCATTGATTCACTAAGGTGTGTTGTGTGTGTATGTACATAGAGCTGAAGACTGTACACTGATTCACAGTGAGCTGTGTGTGTATGTGTGTGTGTGTGTGATGGTATGGGCTTTGCATTGAGTCACTGAGGGGTGTGTCTGTGTGTGTACACCTGGAACTAGAGACTGTGCACTGATTCACAATGAGCCATGTGTGAATGTGTGTATGTGATAGTATAGGGTGTGCATAGAGTCACAAAGAGCCGTGCATATGTGTCTTTGCATGGGTGTTGTGGTATAGGGTCTGCATTGTGTCACAGTGACTGTGCGTGTGTGTGTGTGTGTTTGTGATGGTATAGTATGTGCATTGAATCAGAGAGAGCCATGCATGTGTCTCTGTGTGTGTGTGCTGGCATAGGCATTACATTGAGTCACAGTGAGCCATGTGTTTGTATGCTGGTGTAGACTCTGCATTGAGTCACAGTAAGCCTTGTGTGTGTTCCAGTACAGGTTGTGCATTGAGTCAGTGAGTCATATATGTGTGTGTGTTTGTGTGTGTGTGTGCTGGTTTAGACAGTGCATTGAATCCAATGAGCCGTGTATGTTTGTGTGTGTGTGTGTGTGTGCTGTTAGGTAATGTGCATTGAGTCACAGTAGCTCTGTGTGTGTTTTTGAATACCTCTGGGCTGGCATAGGCTGAGAATTGAGTCACAGTGTGGTGTGTGTGTGAGTGTTCATGTGTGTGCAAGTATAGGGTGGGCATTGAAGCACAGTGAGCTGTGTGTGTTTGTGTGTGTGCTGATATAGGGTGCACATTCAGTTACAGTGAGCCGTGTGTGTATGTGAGTGTGCTTGTAGAAGCTGCACACTGGTTAACAGTGAGGTGTGTATGAGTGTGTGTGAGTGCTGTTACATACTGGGCATTCAGTCACAGTTTGTTGTGTGTGTGTGTGCATGCATGTGTGCTTTTATAGGTTGTGCCTTGATTCACATTGAACTGTGAGTGTGGGTGTGTGGGTGTCTGCTGGTATATATTTTGCATTGTTTCACAATGAGCTGTGTGTGTGTGTGTGTGTTCTGGTATAAGATGTACATTGAGATACAGTGATCCGTGCATGTGTGTGGCTGTGTCTGTGTGTGTGTGCTGCTAGAGGCTGGGCATTGTGTAACACTGAGCCATGTGTTTCTGTGTGTCACTCTATAGACTGTGCATTGAGTCTGTGTGTGTGCATGCATGTGTGCTGGTATAGGCTATGCATTGATTCACATTGAGTTTGTGTGTGGTTGTGCATGTTGTGTGGCTATATGTTTTGCATTGATTCACTGTGAGCTGTGTGTGTGTGATTGTGCATGTGTGTGAACATATAGGCTGGACATTGAGTCACAGTGAGGTGTGTGTGTGAGTTTGTGTTTATGTGCAGTGGTAAAAGCCACTCAATGAGAAACAGTGATGTTTGTGTCTGATAGTGTGTGTCTTTTCAGGTTTATGCTGGGCATTGAGTCACAGTGAGCCATGTGTGTGTGTGCATGTGTGTGTTTGTGTGCTGGTATAGGCTGTGCATTGAGTCACAGTGAGGTGTGTATGTCTGTTCCGGTGTACACTGGGCATTGAGTCTCAGATTTGTATGTCTGTGTGTGTGTGCTGAGATAGGCTGTGCATTGAGTCACAGTGACATGTGTGTCAGTGTCTGTGTGAGTGTGTAATAGTATAGCTTGTGTGTTCAGACACAGTGAGGTTTGAGTGTGAGTGTGTGTGTGCTCTTAGAGACTGTGGATTGAGTATCAGTGAGCCATGTTTGTTTTTGTGTGTGTGCATGCATGTGTTCTGTTATAAGCTGTGCACTGAGTCACATTGCCGTATTTTTGTGTGTGTGTGGGTATGCCTGTTGATATAGGCTATGCATTGAGTCACAGTGCTCCGTTAGTGTCTGTGAGGGTTTGTTGGTATAGGCTGTGCACAGGGTCCCAGTGAGCCATCTGTGTGTGTGTGTCTGTGCAAATATGGACAGTGCATTGAGTCACAGTGAGTCATGTGTGTCTCTGGGTGTGTGTGTGTCCACATGTGCTGTGTTCGGTTGCGTGTTTTGTCACAGTAAGCCATGTGTGATTATGTGCTGGTACAGACTGTGAACTGAGTCACGGTCATGTGTGTGTGTGTGTGTGTGTGTGTGTGTGTGTGTATGCATGCAGACATAGGCTATGCATTGACTCCTAGTGAGCTGTTTATGTGTTTGTGATGGTATAGGCTGTCAATTGATTCACAGTGAGCTGTTTGCGTGTGCATGTGCTGATATAGTTTGAGCATTGAGTCACAGTTTGGCTGTGAGTTTGTTTTGCCGGTACAAGATGTACACCGAGTTACAGTGAGCCGTGGGTGTCTATGGCTTTGTGTGTATGTGTATGCCTATATAGGTGGTGCAGTAAGTCACAGTGAGCTGTGAGTGTGGGTGTGATGCTAGTATAGACTGTGAACTGAGTCACAGAGAACCATGTGTGTGTGTGTGTGTGTGTGTTGTTTGCTTCAAGTTAATGTGCATTGAGTCACAGTGAGCTCTGTGTGTGTTTGTGAATACCTCTGGGCTGGTATAGGCTGAGCATTGAGTCACAGTGAGGTGTGTTGTGAGTGTGCGTGTGTGTGCAAGTATAGGCTGGGCATTGAATCACAGTGAGCTGTGTGTTTTCGTGTGTGTGCTGGTATAGGCTGCGCATTCAGTCACAGTGAGCCGTGTGTATGTGTGAGTGCTCTTGTAGAAGCTGAACATTGAATCACAGTGAGTTGTGTGTGTGATTGTGTGTGTGGGTGCTGTTCCATTCTGTGCATTCTCTCACAGTTAGCCATGTGTGTGTGTGTGTGCATTTGTGTGTGATTTTATAAGCTGTGCATTTATTCACATTGAACTGTGTGTGTGGGTGTGTGCTGGTGTATGCTTTGCATTTTTCACAGTCATCTGGGGGTATGTGTGTCTGTGTGTTGTGCTACAGGCTGAGCATTGTGTCACAGTGAAGTGTGTTTGTGGGAGTGTGCATGTGTCTGCATCTAAAGGCTGGCTATTAGTCACAGTGTGCCTTGTGTGTTTGTGTATGTTTCTGTACTGGTATAGGCTGTGCATTCATTCACAGTGAGGTGTGTTTGTGTGTCTGTCCTGGCGTAGGCTGGTTATTGGGTGACAGTGAGTCATGTGTGTGTGTGTGCTTGTAAAGTCTGTGAACTGAGTCATGGCCGTGTTTGTGTGTGTGAATGCTGGTATAGTTTATGCATTGACACATAGTGATACACGTGTGTGTTTCGTGATGGTATAAGCCATGCACTGAGTGTGAGTGAGCTGTTTTCATGTGTGCATGCTGGTATATTCTGAACTTTGAGTCACAGTGTGGTGTGTGGCCGTGTATGTGTGTGTGTGTGTGTGTGTGTTCCGGTATAAGATGTACATTGAGATACAGTGAGCCGTGCATATGTGTGGCTGTGTGTGTGGGTGTGTGTGTGTGCTGCTAGAGGCTGAGCATTGTGTAACACGGAGCCATGGGTGTGTTGTGTGTTGGTGGGCTTTCATTGATTCAATGGGTGTGTGTGTCTGTGTTTGTTGTGCTAAAGACTGCATTGAGTCACAGTGAGTCGTGTGTGTGTGTGCTGGTATACACGATTGATTGAGTCACGGTCACCCATGTGTGTGTGCATGTTGGTATGTGTGTGTGTTCTTCTATAGGTTGTGCATTGAGTCACAGTGAACCCTGTATCTGTGCAGGTGTGTATGTGTGGTGCTGGTATAGGCTGTGCATTGAGTCACACTGAGGTGTGTGTGTATGCTTGTGTGTTTTGGTATACATTGTACATTGAGTCACAGTGCTGTGTGTTTGTGTGCACGCTGGTATAGTCTGTGCATTGAGTCACAGTGATGTGTGTGTGTCTGCATGTTCTGGTATAGGCTGACCATTGTGTCACATTGAGGTGTGTGTGTGTGCTGGCATAGGCTGCACTTTTTGTCACAGTGAGGTGTGTGTGTGTGTATGTGTAGGTACAGGCTGTGCATTGAGTCACAGTGTGGGGTGTGTGTGTGATGTTATATGCTGTGCACTAGGACACAGTGAGCCATGTGTGTGTGCTGGTATAATCTGAGCATTGAGTCACAGTGTGGTGTGGTGTGTGTGCCTTTGCTGGTATGGACTGTGCATTGAATCCCAGCCCTGTGTTAGTGTTTGTGTATTTGGTGCTGTAGAGTCTGCATGAGTCACAGTAAGGTGTGTGTGTGTGCTGCTATAGGCTGAGAATTGAGTCACACCTAGGTGAGTGTATGTGTATGTGTATGCTGATAAGGGATTTGCATTGAATCAGTGAGCGGTGTGTGTGTGTGTACTGCTATAGGCTGTGCACTGAGCCACATTAAGGTGTGTTTCTGTGTATGTGTGTGCGGGTATAGGCTATGCATTGACTCACATTGAGCCATGTGTTTGTATGTGCTAGTATACACTGTTCATTGAGTCTCAGTGAGCCATGGTTGTGTGTGTCTGTTTACTTGTATGGGCTTGGCATTGAGTCACAGTGAGGTGTGTGTGTGTGTGTGTGTGTGTCTGTGTGGTGGTATAAGCTGCATTGAGTCACACGGCGGTGTGTGTGAGAGTGTGTGTGTGTGCAGGTACAGGCTGGTATTGAATCACAGTGAGCTGTGTGTGTGTGTGTGTGTGTGTGTGTGCTGCAATAGGCAGAGCATTGAGTCTCAGGTGTGTGTATGTGTGTGTGTATGCTGGTATGGTCTCTGCATTGATTCACTAAGGTGTGTTGTGTGTGTATGTACATGGAGCTGAAGACAGTATACTGATTCACAGTGAGCTGTGTGTGTATGTGTGTGTGTGTGTGATGGTATGGGCTTTTCATTGAATCACTGAGGTGTGTGTCTGTGTGTGTATACCTGGAACTACAGACTGTGCACTGATTCACAATGAGCCATGTGTGAATGTGTGTATGTCATAGTATAGGGTGTGCATAGAGTCACAAAGAGCCATGCATATGTGTCTTTGCATGGGTGTTGTGATATAGGCTGTGTACTGTGGCACAGTGACTGTGCATGTGTGTGTGTGTTTGTGTTTGTGATGGTATAGTGCGTGCATTGAATAAGAGAGAGCCATGCATGTGTCTCTGTGTGTGTGTGCTGGCATAGGCATTACATTGAGTCACAGTGAGCCATGTGTTTGTATGCTGGTGTAGACTCTGCATTGAGTCACAGTAAGCCTTGTGTGTGTGCCAGTACAGGCTATGCATTGAGTCAGTGAGTCATATATGTGTGTGTGTGTGTGTGTGTGTGCTGGTATATGCAGTGCATTGAGTCCAAGAGAGCCGTGTATGTTTGTGTGTGTGTGTGTGTGTGCTGCTATAGGTGGTTCCCTGAGTCACAGTCAGTTATGTGTGAGTGTGTGTTTGTGTGTTCTTGTATAGGCTGTGCATTGATCCACAGTGAGTCATGTGTGTATGCTGGTATAGGAGGTGCATTGAGTCACAGTGATGGTTGTGTTTGTGTGTGTGTGTGCTGCAGTAGGCTGTGAATTGAGTCACAGAAGGTGGGTCTTTGTGTGTGTATGTGCAGGTACAGGCTGCGGTTTGAGTCAGAGAGATGGGTGTCTCTGTGTGGTGTAATAGGCTGTGCATTGAATCACAGCGAGCCGTATTTTTGTGTGTATGTGTATTTTTGTATGTGTGTGTGTGTGTGATGGTACAGGTTGAACACTGAGTCACTGAGGTGTGCATGTGTGTATGTGGTGCTACAGACTCGTCGTTAGGTCAAACTGAGACATATGTGTGTGTATGTGTGTGTGTGTGTACAGTTATTGGCTCTGCATTGAGTCATGGTGAACCATGTGTGTGGGGGGAGCTGGTATAGTCACAGCACTGAGTCACAGTTAAATGTGTAGGAGATGTGTGTGCATGTGTGTGTGTATTTGCTGGTGTATACTGTGCATTGAGTCACAGTTAGTAGTGCAGTGTGTGTGTGTCTGTGATGGTGTGGACTGTGTTTTTATCCACTTTGACATGAACGAGTGTGTGTGTGTGTATCTGTGTGTGTGTGTGTGTGTGCTAGCACTGAATGACCATTGAGACAGAGTGGGCTCTGTGTGTGTCTGTGTGTGTGCTGGTATAGACTCTGTATTGATTCACTGTGAGCTGTGTGTTTAAGTGTTTGCTCGTATAGGCAGTGCATTGCGTCTCAGTGAGGTGTTTCTGTGTGTGTGTGCTGGTACAGAAAGCTTTTTCAGTCACAGTCAGGTGTGTGTGTGTGTGCATGTGATTTTGTGTGCTGGTATGGGCTTTATTGTGCTGGTATGGGTTTTATTGAATCATGGGTGTGTGTGTGAGTGCGTGGTGATACAGACTTCATTGAGTCACAGCGAGCTGTGTGTGTGTCCTGGTATAGGCGATTGACTGACTACCAGTGAGCCATGTGTGAGTGCGTGTGTGTGTGTGTGTGTGTTCTTGTATAGGCTGTGCATTGATTCACAGTGAGCCAAGTGTGTATGCTGTCATAGGAGGTGCATTGAGTCACAGTGATGGTTGTGTTTGTGTGTGTGTGTTTGTGCTGCAGTAGGCTGTGAATTGAGTACCAGAAGGTGGTTCTTTGTGTGTGTATGTGCAGGTACAGGCTGCGGTTTGAGTCAGAGTGATGGGTGTCTCTGTGTCGTGTTATAGGCTGTGCATTGAATCACAGCGAGCCGTATCTGTGGGTGTATGTGTATTTGTGTATGCGTGTGTGTGTGTGATGTTACAGGCTGATCATTGAGTCTCTGAGGTGTGGATGTGTGTATGTGGTGCTACAGACAGTTTGTTAGGTCAAACTGAGCAATATGTGTGTGTATCTGTGTGTGTGTGTACAGTAATTGGCTGTGCACTGAGTCACAGTGAACCATGTGTGTGTGGGGAGCTGGTATAGTCACAGCACTGAGTCACAGTTAAATGTGTGGGAGGTGTGTGTGTGTGTGTGTGTGTGTGTGTGTATTTGCTGGTGTAGACTGTGCATTGAGTCACAGTGAGTAGTGCAGTGTGTGTGTGTCTGTGATGGTGTGGACTGTGGTTTTATCCACTTTGACCTGAACGAGTGTGTGTGTTTGTGTGTGTGTGTGTGTGTGCTGACACTGGATGACCATTGAGACAGAGTGGGCTGTGTGTGTGTGTGTGTCTGTGTGTGCACTGGTATAGACTCTGTATTGAGTCACTGTGAGCTTTGTGTGTATGTGTGTGCTCGTATAGGCTGTGCATTGAGTCACAGTGAGGTGTTTGTGTGTTGTGTGCTGGTACAGGAAGCGTTTTCAGTCACAGTCTAGTGTGTGTGTGTGTGCATGTGTGTTTGTGTGCTGGTATAGGCTTTATTGTGTTGGTATGGGGTTTATTGACTCATGGGTTTGTGTGTGAGTGTGTGGTGATACAGACTGCATTGAGTCACAGTGAGCTGTGTGTGTGTGTGCTGGTATATGCGATTGTTTCAGTACCATTGAGCCAGGTGTGAGTGCGTGTTGGTGTGTTTGTGTGTACTGGTATAGACTGTGCATTGAGTCACAGTGAGGCCTGCATCTGTGCATGTCTGTGTGTGTGTGTGTGTGTGTGTGTGCAGTTATATATTGATTCACTGTGCCATGTGAGTGTGTGTACACGCTGGTATACGTTGTGCATTGAGTCAGAGTGAGAGGTGTGTGTGTCCGTGTGTTCTGGTATAGGCTGACAATTGAGGCACACTGAGGTGTGTGTGCACATGTGTGTGTGTGTGTGCTGGTACAGTCTACACATTGAGTCATATTGAGTTGTTTGTGTGTGTATGTGCAGGGAGAGGCACCACTTTGAGTCACAGTGAGGTGTACGTGTGTGATGTTATACGTTATGCACTGATTCATAGGGAGGTTTTTGTGTGTGTGTGTGTGCACTTTCTGGTATAGGATTTGCATTGAATCACACTGAGCTGTGTTTTTGAGTGTCAGTTTGTGTGCGTGTGTGGAGGTATGGGCTGTGGATTGACTCACAGTTTGCCGTATGTGCTTCTCTGTGTGTGTATGTCTGCTAGCATATCCGGTGCACTGAGTCACATGGAGCCGTGTGTGTGTGTGTGTGTGTGTGTGTCCTGGTATAGTGTGCATTGATTCACAGTCAGCCATGTGTTTGTGTGTGTGAGTGTGAGTGCACTGGTATAGGATGTGCAGTGAGTCAGAGTGATGTGTGTGTGTGTCTGCGTGTTCTGATATTGGCTGACCATTGTGTCAGATTGAGGTGTGTGTGTGTGTGTGCTGGTATAGGCTGCACTTTTTGTCACAGTGAGGTGTGTGTGTGTGTATGTGTAGGTACAGGCTGTGCATTGAGTCACAGTGTGGGGTGTGTGTGTGTGTGTGTGATGTTATATTCTGTGCACTAGGACACAGTGAGCCGTGTGTGTGTGCTGGTATAATCTGAGCATTGAGTCACAGTGTGGTGTGGTGTGTGTGCCTTTGCTGGTATGGACTGTGCATTGAATCCAAGCCATGTGTTAGTGTTTGTGTATTTGGTGTTGTACAGTCTGCATGAGTCACAGTAAGATGTGTGTGTGTGCTGCTATTGGCTGAGAATTGAGTCACACCTAGGTGAGTGTATGTGTATGCTGATATGGGATTTGCATTGAATCAGTGAGCAGTGTGTGTGTGTGTGTGTGTACTGCTATAGGCTGTGCACTGAGCCACATTAAGGTGTGTTTCTGTGTATGTGTGTGCGGGTATAGGCTATGCATTGACTCACATTGAACCATGTGTTTGTATGTGCTAGTATACACTGTTCATTGAGTCTCAGTGAGCCATGGTTGTGTGTGTCTGTTTACTTGTATGGGCTTGGCGTTGAGTCACAGTGAGGTGTGTGTGTGTGTGTGTCTGTGTGGTGGTATAAACTGCATTGAGTCACACGGCGGTGTGTGTGAGAGTGTGTGTGTGTGCAGGTACAGGCTGGTATTGAATCACAGTGAACCATGTGCGTGCGTGTGTGTGTGAGTGTGCTGGAATAGGCAGAGCATTGAGTCTCAGGTGTGTGTATGTGTGTGTGTATGCTGGTATGGTCTCTGCATTGATTCACTAAGGTGTGTTGTGTGTGTATGTACATAGAGCTGAAGACTGTACACTGATTCACAGTGAGCTGTGTGTGTATGTGTGTGTGTGTGTGATGGTATGGGCTTTGCATTGAGTCACTGAGGGGTGTGTCTGTGTGTGTACACCTGGAACTAGAGACTGTGCACTGATTCACAATGAGCCATGTGTGAATGTGTGTATGTGATAGTATAGGGTGTGCATAGAGTCACAAAGAGCCGTGCATATGTGTCTTTGCATGGGTGTTGTGGTATAGGGTCTGCATTGTGTCACAGTGACTGTGCGTGTGTGTGTGTGTGTTTGTGATGGTATAGTATGTGCATTGAATCAGAGAGAGCCATGCATGTGTCTCTGTGTGTGTGTGCTGGCATAGGCATTACATTGAGTCACAGTGAGCCATGTGTTTGTATGCTGGTGTAGACTCTGCATTGAGTCACAGTAAGCCTTGTGTGTGTGCCAGTACAGGTTGTGCATTGAGTCAGTGAGTCATATATGTGTGTGTGTTTGTGTGTGTGTGTGCTGGTTTAGACAGTGCATTGAATCCAATGAGCCGTGTATGTTTGTGTGTGTGTGTGTGTGTGCTGTTAGGTAATGTGCATTGAGTCACAGTAGCTCTGTGTGTGTTTTTGAATACCTCTGGGCTGGCATAGGCTGAGAATTGAGTCACAGTGTGGTGTGTGTGTGAGTGTTCATGTGTGTGCAAGTATAGGGTGGGCATTGAAGCACAGTGAGCTGTGTGTGTTTGTGTGTGTGCTGATATAGGGTGCACATTCAGTTACAGTGAGCCGTGTGTGTATGTGAGTGTGCTTGTAGAAGCTGCACACTGGTTAACAGTGAGGTGTGTATGAGTGTGTGTGAGTGCTGTTACATACTGGGCATTCAGTCACAGTTTGTTGTGTGTGTGTGTGCATGCATGTGTGCTTTTATAGGTTGTGCCTTGATTCACATTGAACTGTGAGTGTGGGTGTGTGGGTGTCTGCTGGTATATATTTTGCATTGTTTCACAATGAGCTGTGTGTGTGTGTGTGTGTTCTGGTATAAGATGTACATTGAGATACAGTGATCCGTGCATGTGTGTGGCTGTGTCTGTGTGTGTGTGCTGCTAGAGGCTGGGCATTGTGTAACACTGAGCCATGTGTTTCTGTGTGTCACTCTATAGACTGTGCATTGAGTCTGTGTGTGTGCATGCATGTGTGCTGGTATAGGCTATGCATTGATTCACATTGAGTTTGTGTGTGGTTGTGCATGTTGTGTGGCTATATGTTTTGCATTGATTCACTGTGAGCTGTGTGTGTGTGATTGTGCATGTGTGTGAACATATAGGCTGGACATTGAGTCACAGTGAGGTGTGTGTGTGAGTTTGTGTTTATGTGCAGTGGTAAAAGCCACTCAATGAGAAACAGTGATGTTTGTGTCTGATAGTGTGTGTCTTTTCAGGTTTATGCTGGGCATTGAGTCACAGTGAGCCATGTGTGTGTTTGCATGTGTGTGTTTGTGTGCTGGTATAGGCTGTGCATTGAGTCACAGTGAGGTGTGTATGTCTGTTCCGGTGTACACTGGGCATTGAGTCTCAGATTTGTATGTCTGTGTGTGTGTGCTGAGATAGGCTGTGCATTGAGTCACAGTGACATGTGTGTCAGTGTCTGTGTGAGTGTGTAATAGTATAGCTTGTGTGTTCAGACACAGTGAGGTTTGAGTGTGAGTGTGTGTGTGCTCTTAGAGACTGTGGATTGAGTATCAGTGAGCCATGTTTGTTTTTGTGTGTGTGCATGCATGTGTTCTGTTATAAGCTGTGCACTGAGTCACATTGCCGTATTTTTGTGTGTGTGTGGGTATGCCTGTTGATATAGGCTATGCATTGAGTCACAGTGCTCCGTTAGTGTCTGTGAGGGTTTGTTGGTATAGGCTGTGCACAGGGTCCCAGTGAGCCATCTGTGTGTGTGTGTCTGTGCAAATATGGACAGTGCATTGAGTCACAGTGAGTCATGTGTGTCTCTGGGTGTGTGTGTGTCCACATGTGCTGTGTTCGGTTGCGTGTTTTGTCACAGTAAGCCATGTGTGATTATGTGCTGGTACAGACTGTGAACTGAGTCACGGCCATGTGTGTGTGTGTGTGTGTGTGTGTGTGTGTGTGTGTATGCATGCAGACATAGGCTATGCATTGACTCCTAGTGAGCTGTTTATGTGTTTGTGATGGTATAGGCTGTCAATTGATTCACAGTGAGCTGTTTGCGTGTGCATGTGCCGATATAGTTTGAGCATTGAGTCATAGTTTGGCTGTGAGTTTGTTTTGCCGGTACAAGACGTACACTGAGTTTCAGTGAGCCGTGGGTGTCTATGGCTTTGTGTGTATGTGTGTGCCTATATAGGTGGTGCAGTAAGTCACAGTGAGCTGTGAGTGTGGGTGTGATGCTAGTATAGACTGTGAACTGAGTCACAGAGAACCATGTGTGTGTGTGTGTGTGTGTGTGTTGTTTGCTTCAAGTTAATGTGCATTGAGTCACAGTGAGCTCTGTGTGTGTTTGTGAATACCTCTGGGCTGGTATAGGCTGAGCATTGAGTCACAGTGAGGTGTGTTGTGAGTGTGCGTGTGTGTGCAAGTATAGGCTGGGCATTGAATCACAGTGAGCTGTGTGTTTTCGTGTGTGTGCTGGTATAGGCTGCGCATTCAGTCACAGTGAGCCCTGTGTATGTGTGAGTGCTCTTGTAGAAGCTGAACATTGAATCACAGTGAGTTGTGTGTGTGATTGTGTGTGTGGGTGCTGTTCCATTCTGTGCATTCTCTCACAGTTAGCCATGTGTGTGTGTGTGTGCATTTGTGTGTGATTTTATAAGCTGTGCATTTATTCACATTGAACTGTGTGTGTGGGTGTGTGCTGGTGTATGCTTTGCATTTTTCACAGTCATCTGGGGGTATGTGTGTCTGTGTGTTGTGCTACAGGCTGAGCATTGTGTCACAGTGAAGTGTGTTTGTGGGAGTGTGCATGTGTCTGCATCTAAAGGCTGGCTATTAGTCACAGTGTGCCTTGTGTGTTTGTGTATGTTTCTGTACTGGTATAGGCTGTGCATTCATTCACAGTGAGGTGTGTTTGTGTGTCTGTCCTGGCGTAGGCTGGTTATTGGGTGACAGTGAGTCATGTGTGTGTGTGTGCTTGTAAAGTCTGTGAACTGAGTCATGGCCGTGTTTGTGTGTGTGAATGCTGGTATAGTTTATGCATTGACACATAGTGATACACGTGTGTGTTTCGTGATGGTATAAGCCATGCACTGAGTGTGAGTGAGCTGTTTTCATGTGTGCATGCTGGTATATTCTGAACTTTGAGTCACAGTGTGGTGTGTGGCCGTGTATGTGTGTGTGTGTGTGTGTGTGTTCCGGTATAAGATGTACATTGAGATACAGTGAGCCGTGCATATGTGTGGCTGTGTGTGTGGGTGTGTGTGTGTGCTGCTAGAGGCTGAGCATTGTGTAACACGGAGCCATGGGTGTGTTGTGTGTTGGTGGGCTTTCATTGATTCAATGGGTGTGTGTGTCTGTGTTTGTTGTGCTAAAGACTGCATTGAGTCACAGTGAGTCGTGTGTGTGTGTGCTGGTATACACGATTGATTGAGTCACGGTCACCCATGTGTGTGTGCATGTTGGTATGTGTGTGTGTTCTTCTATAGGTTGTGCATTGAGTCACAGTGAACCCTGTATCTGTGCAGGTGTGTATGTGTGGTGCTGGTATAGGCTGTGCATTGAGTCACACTGAGGTGTGTGTGTATGCTTGTGTGTTTTGGTATACATTGTACATTGAGTCACAGTGCTGTGTGTTTGTGTGCACGCTGGTATAGTCTGTGCATTGAGTCACAGTGATGTGTGTGTGTCTGCATGTTCTGGTATAGGCTGACCATTGTGTCACATTGAGGTGTGTGTGTGTGCTGGCATAGGCTGCACTTTTTGTCACAGTGAGGTGTGTGTGTGTGTATGTGTAGGTACAGGCTGTGCATTGAGTCACAGTGTGGGGTGTGTGTGTGATGTTATATGCTGTGCACTAGGACACAGTGAGCCATGTGTGTGTGCTGGTATAATCTGAGCATTGAGTCACAGTGTGGTGTGGTGTGTGTGCCTTTGCTGGTATGGACTGTGCATTGAATCCCAGCCCTGTGTTAGTGTTTGTGTATTTGGTGCTGTAGAGTCTGCATGAGTCACAGTAAGGTGTGTGTGTGCTGCTATAGGCTGAGAATTGAGTCACACCTAGGTGAGTGTATGTGTATGTGTATGCTGATAAGGGATTTGCATTGAATCAGTGAGCGGTGTGTGTGTGTGTACTGCTATAGGCTGTGCACTGAGCCACATTAAGGTGTGTTTCTGTGTATGTGTGTGCGGGTATAGGCTATGCATTGACTCACATTGAGCCATGTGTTTGTATGTGCTAGTATACACTGTTCATTGAGTCTCAGTGAGCCATGGTTGTGTGTGTCTGTTTACTTGTATGGGCTTGGCATTGAGTCACAGTGAGGTGTGTGTGTGTGTGTGTGTGTGTCTGTGTGGTGGTATAAGCTGCATTGAGTCACACGGCGGTGTGTGTGAGAGTGTGTGTGTGTGCAGGTACAGGCTGGTATTGAATCACAGTGAGCTGTGTGTGTGTGTGTGTGTGTGTGTGTGCTGCAATAGGCAGAGCATTGAGTCTCAGGTGTGTGTATGTGTGTGTGTATGCTGGTATGGTCTCTGCATTGATTCACTAAGGTGTGTTGTGTGTGTATGTACATGGAGCTGAAGACCGTATACTGATTCACAGTGAGCTGTGTGTGTATGTGTGTGTGTGTGTGATGGTATGGGCTTTTCATTGAATCACTGAGGTGTGTGTCTGTGTGTGTATACCTGGAACTACAGACTGTGCACTGATTCACAATGAGCCATGTGTGAATGTGTGTATGTCATAGTATAGGGTGTGCATAGAGTCACAAAGAGCCATGCATATGTGTCTTTGCATGGGTGTTGTGATATAGGCTGTGTACTGTGGCACAGTGACTGTGCATGTGTGTGTGTGTTTGTGTTTGTGATGGTATAGTGCGTGCATTGAATAAGAGAGAGCCATGCATGTGTCTCTGTGTGTGTGTGCTGGCATAGGCATTACATTGAGTCACAGTGAGCCATGTGTTTGTATGCTGGTGTAGACTCTGCATTGAGTCACAGTAAGCCTTGTGTGTGTGCCAGTACAGGCTATGCATTGAGTCAGTGAGTCATATATGTGTGTGTGTGTGTGTGTGTGTGCTGGTATATGCAGTGCATTGAGTCCAAGAGAGCCGTGTATGTTTGTGTGTGTGTGTGTGTGTGCTGCTATAGGTGGTTCCCTGAGTCACAGTCAGTTATGTGTGAGTGTGTGTTTGTGTGTTCTTGTATAGGCTGTGCATTGATCCACAGTGAGTCATGTGTGTATGCTGGTATAGGAGGTGCATTGAGTCACAGTGATGGTTGTGTTTGTGTGTGTGTGTGCTGCAGTAGGCTGTGAATTGAGTCACAGAAGGTGGGTCTTTGTGTGTGTATGTGCAGGTACAGGCTGCGGTTTGAGTCAGAGAGATGGGTGTCTCTGTGTGGTGTAATAGGCTGTGCATTGAATCACAGCGAGCCGTATTTTTGTGTGTATGTGTATTTTTGTATGTGTGTGTGTGTGTGATGGTACAGGTTGAACACTGAGTCACTGAGGTGTGCATGTGTGTATGTGGTGCTACAGACTCGTCGTTAGGTCAAACTGAGACATATGTGTGTGTATGTGTGTGTGTGTGTACAGTTATTGGCTCTGCATTGAGTCATGGTGAACCATGTGTGTGTGGGGAGCTGGTATAGTCACAGCACTGAGTCACAGTTAAATGTGTAGGAGATGTGTGTGCATGTGTGTGTGTATTTGCTGGTGTATACTGTGCATTGAGTCACAGTTAGTAGTGCAGTGTGTGTGTGTCTGTGATGGTGTGGACTGTGTTTTTATCCACTTTGACATGAAC
>NW_028132603.1:0-59590 GCF_964374135.1 Grampus griseus | reverse complement strand
CACCCTCCGAGTAGCCCACTTGCAAGTCTTGCGATAGGCCTGGGGTGGGGCAGTGCAGGTTAAGGGGCAGGAGGCGAGCATACGCAAGCCCTGGGGTGTGTGCTTAGCCACGTTCGACTCCCCATTTCCAATCCAACACCGGGAACCTCGCTAAGGCTTTGTTTCCCCAAGTTACCGGAGAGAACGCGGAGCAGTGCTGCCGCCTTGTGGCACACTGCCGTAACAACCTTACAAACTGTGCCGAAGGGCTCCTATCATTCACAAGGCCTGAGGCCGGCGGCTTTGCAAACACAACCCTGCCCTCAAGAAATATCCTGGGCTAGGTAATCTGAAACGAATTCAAATCAGGCCCGACTCTCAGGCAGAAACCTTACAAGACCTCAGTGGTACTCACGCGCGTTTTAGAAAACAGCACATTCAAATGAAAAGATGCTCAGCATCTGTCTTGATTAGAGAGTGCAAGGGAAGCTAGACGAGGGTTTCCCTGGCTGCAGTCCTCACAAACCCTAAAAGCGTAAGTGCTCAAGAGGGCATGCCCAACAGAGAAGCCTACTATTGCTGTGGCTGGCATTGTAAATTGGTAACAGCCGGTAGGAAGATCAGTAGGCAAGTTCCTTACCAGACTAAACACTGGAGGGACCACGAGATTGGGCAACCCCGCTGCAGGTCGGATAACCAGAGACTAGCATCATTGGAAGGAAGCACTTGCACCCCAGCGGTCGTTGTGGTACCCTTTACCACAGCCAAGACACGCAAGCGCACGAAATATCGAACGAGGGGTGAATGGAGAAAGGTGTTCTGCTACCTACACTCCCTCGACTACCACTCGTCCACAGAACCAAATGAACTCATACCATTTGCAGCAGCGAGGGTGCAGCAGTAGATGATCTCACTAATTCTGGTAGAGACAGCAAGACACATATCGCAGGATATCTCTTATATGTGCAGTCTAAATAGGGATACAAAGGAAACACAGGGTTCACAGAGGGAAGAAAGAAGCGTGGAGTTCTCAGAGGGGGAAATTGGAGACCGGGGAAGGGTGCAGTGGGAGGTTGGGATTCAGAGAAACACACTTAACTTATCAAAAAGTGCTCATCAAGGGCGACCCCCCCCCAAAAGCACAGGGAACGCTACAAAACATTCCTCAATCAACTAACAGGGCAAAGAATCTGAAACCCTACGGGTACAGCTACGTTTATAATTGCAACAAGCGGCTGTAGAGCTCAGCAGACGCAACACTGTATGTAAACTATGCTGAGAGGGAAAAGGACTGTTCAACGACAAGGCAAAGAAGGGGTTAAGAAACGCCTAGTCTGTTACCTCAGGCCTCTGTGACATCGGCCGGTGTCACACCCCTGGAGCCTCAGCAGGCCTGGGTCCCACGGCTGGAGTATGCTGCTGCTGAGGGAACAAGGTAGCAGGACGTGCCACCTGACCAGCGGCCCCTCGGACCTCTACTGCCCATTCTCCCCTGCGTGGTACCACAATGTCCCGATCCAACGTGGCCCTCCTACAGGTAAGTAAAGCCTGGTGCACCCAGATGATGGTGGAGCAGCTGAGAGGGAAGAGCTGTGAAGAAACGGGATCTCCACAGTTCCTGCTAGGCAGGTTCCCACCTCCAGCCCACTTCCTTAGAGTCGACCCACCTGCAAACCACAGCACCCTCCGAGTAGCCCACTTGCAAGTCTTGCGATAGGCCTGGGGTGGGGCAGTGCAGGTTAAGGGGCAGGAGGCGAGCATACGCAAGCCCTGGGGTGTGTGCTTAGCCACGTTCGACTCCCCATTTCCAATCCAACACCGGGAACCCCAAGTTACCGGAGAGAACGCGGAGCAGTGCTGCCGCCTTGTGGCACACTGCCGTAACAACCTTACAAACTGTGCCGAAGGGCTCCTATCATTCACAAGGCCTGCGGCCGGCGGCTTTGCAAACACAACCCTGCCCTCAAGAAATATCCTGGGCTAGGTAATCTGAAACGAATTCAAATCAGGCCCGACTCTCAGGCAGAAACCTTACAAGACCTCAGTGGTACTCACGCGCGTTTTAGAAAACAGCACATTCAAATGAAAAGATGCTCAGCATCTGTCTTGATTAGAGAGTGCAAGGGAAGCTAGACGAGGGTTTCCCTGGCTGCAGTCCTCACAAACCCTAAAAGCGTAAGTGCTCAAGAGGGCATGCCCAACAGAGAAGCCTACTATTGCTGTGGCTGGCATTGTAAATTGGTAACAGCCGGTAGGAAGATCAGTAGGCAAGTTCCTTACCAGACTAAACACTGGAGGGACCACGAGATTGGGCAACCCCGCTGCAGGTCGGATAACCAGAGACTAGCATCATTGGAAGGAAGCACTTGCACCCCAACGGTCGTTGTGGTACCCTTTACCACAGCCAAGACACGCAAACGCATGAAGTATCGAACGAGGGGTGAATGGAGAAAGGTGTTCTGCTACGTACACTCCCTCGACTACCACTCGTCCACAGAACCAAATGAACTCATACCATTTGCAGCAGCGTGGGTGCAGCAGTAGATGATCTCACTAATTCTGGTAGAGACAGCAAGACACATATCGCAGGATATCTCTTATATGTGCAGTCTAAATAGGGATACAAAGGAAACACAGGGTTCACAGAGGGAAGAAAGAAGCGTGGAGTTCTCAGAGGGGGAAATTGGAGACCGGGGAAGGGTGAAGTGGGAGGTTGGGATTCAGAGAAACACACTTAACTTATCAAAAAGTGCTCATCAAGGGCGACCCCCCCCCAAAAGCACAGGGAACGCTACAAAACATTCCTCAATCAACTAACAGGGCAAAGAATCTGAAACCCTACGAGTACAGCTACGTTTATAATTGCAACAAGCGGCTGTAGAACTCAGCAGACGCAACACTGTATGTAAACTATGCTGAGAGGGAAAAGGACTGTTCAACGACAAGGCAAAGAAGGGGTTAAGAAACGCCTAGTCTGTTACCTCAGGCCTCTGTGACATCGGCCGGTGTCACACCCCTGGAGCCTCAGCAGGCCTGGGTCCCACGGCTGGAGTATGCTGCTGCTGAGGGAACAAGGTAGCAGGACGTGCCACCTGACCAGCGGCCCCTCGGACCTCTACTGCCCATTCTCCCCTGCGTGGTACCACAATGTCCCGATCCAACGTGGCCCTCCTACAGGTAAGTAAATCCTGGTGCACCCGGATGATGGTGGAGCAGTTGAGAGGGAAGAGCTGTGAAGAAACGGGATCTCCACAGTTCCTGCTAGGCAGGTTCCCACCTCCAGCCCACTTCCTTAGATTCGACCCACCTGCGAACCACAGCACCCTCCGAGTAGCCCACTTGCAAGTCTTGCGATAGGCCTGGGGTGGGGCAGTGCAGGTTAAGGGGCAGGAGGCGAGCATACGCAAGCCCTGGGGTGTGTGTTTAGCCACGTTCGACTCCCCATTTCCAAACCAACACCGGGAACCCCACTAAGGATTTGTTTCCCCAAGTTACCGGAGAGAAAGCGGAGCAGTGCTGCCGCCTTGTGGCACACTGCCGTAACAACCTTACAAACTGTGCCGAAGGGCTCCTATCATTCACAAGGCCTGCGGCCGGCGGCTTTGCAAACACAACCCTGCCCTCAAGAAATATCCTGGGCTAGGTAATCTGAAACGAATTCAAATCAGGCCCGACTCTCAGGCAGAAACCTTACAGGACCTCAGTGGTACTCACGCGCGTTTTAGAAAACAGCACATTCAAATGAAAAGATGCTCAGCATCTGTCTTGATTAGAGAGTGCAAGGGAAGCTAGACGAGGGTTTCCCTGGCTGCAGTCCTCACAAACCCTAAAAGCGTAAGTGCTCAAGAGGGCATGCCCAACAGAGAAGCCTACTATTGCTGTGGCTGGCATTGTAAATTGGTAACAGCCGGTAGGAAGATCAGTAGGCAAGTTCCTTACCAGACTAAACACTGGAGGGACCACGAGATTGGGCAACCCCGCTGCAGGTCGGATAACCAGAGACTAGCATCATTGGAAGGAAGCACTTGCACCCCAGCGGTCGTTGTGGTACCCTTTACCACAGCCAAGACACGCAAACGCACGAAATATCGAACGAGGGGTGAATGGAGAAAGGTGTTCTGCTACCTGTACTCCCTCGACTACCACTCGTCCACAGAACCAAATGAACTCATACCATTTGCAGCAGCGTGGGTGCAGCAGTAGATGATCTCACTAATTCTGGTAGAGACAGCAAGACACATATCGCAGGATATCTCTTATATGTGCAGTCTAAATAGGGATACAAAGGAAACACAGGGTTCACAGAGGGAAGAAAGAAGCGTGGAGTTCTCAGAGGGGGAAATTGGAGACCGGGGAAGGGTGCAGTGGGAGGTTGGGATTCAGAGAAACACACTTAACTTATCAAAAAGTGCTCATCAAGGGCGACCCCCCCAAAAGCACAGGGAACGCTACAAAACATTCCTCAATCAACTAACAGGGCAAAGAATCTGAAACCCTACGGGTACAGCTACGTTTATAATTGCAACAAGCGGCTGTAGAACTCAGCAGACGCAACACTGTATGTAAACTATGCTGAGAGGGAAAAGGACTGTTCAACGACAAGGCAAAGAAGGGGTTAAGAAACGCCTAGTCTGTTACCTCAGGCCTCTGTGACATCGGCCGGTGTCACACCCCTGGAGCCTCAGCAGGCCTGGGTCCCACGGCTGGAGTATGCTGCTGCTGAGGGAACAAGGTAGCAGGACGTGCCACCTGACCAGCGGCCCCTCGGACCTCTACTGCCCATTCTCCCCTGCGTAGTAGCACAATGTCCCGATCCAACGTGGCCCTCCTACAGGTAAGTAAAGCCTGGTGCACCCAGATGATGGTGGAGCAGCTGAGAGGGAAGAGCTGTGAAGAAACGGGATCTCCACAGTTCCTGCTAGGCAGGTTCCCACCTCCAGCCCACTTCCTTAGAGTCGACCCACCTGCAAACCACAGCACCCTCCGAGTAGCCCACTTGCAAGTCTTGCGATAGGCCTGGGGTGGGGCAGTGCAGGTTAAGGGGCAGGAGGCGAGCATACGCAAGCCCTGGGGTGTGTGCTTAGCCACGTTCGACTCCCCATTTCCAATCCAACACCGGGAACCCCAAGTTACCGGAGAGAACGCGGAGCAGTGCTGCCGCCTTGTGGCACACTGCCGTAACAACCTTACAAACTGTGCCGAAGGGCTCCTATCATTCACAAGGCCTGCGGCCGGCGGCTTTGCAAACACAACCCTGCCCTCAAGAAATATCCTGGGCTAGGTAATCTGAAACGAATTCAAATCAGGCCCGACTCTCAGGCAGAAACCTTACAAGACCTCAGTGGTACTCACGCGCGTTTTAGAAAACAGCACATTCAAATGAAAAGATGCTCAGCATCTGTCTTGATTAGAGAGTGCAAGGGAAGCTAGACGAGGGTTTCCCTGGCTGCAGTCCTCACAAACCCTAAAAGCGTAAGTGCTCAAGAGGGCATGCCCAACAGAGAAGCCTACTATTGCTGTGGCTGGCATTGTAAATTGGTAACAGCCGGTAGGAAGATCAGTAGGCAAGTTCCTTACCAGACTAAACACTGGAGGGACCACGAGATTGGGCAACCCCGCTGCAGGTCGGATAACCAGAGAATAGCATCATTGGAAGGAAGCACTTGCACCCCAACGGTCGTTGTGGTACCCTTTACCACAGCCAAGACACGCAAACGCACGAAGTATCGAACGAGGGGTGAATGGAGAAAGGTGTTCTGCTACGTACACTCCCTCGACTACCACTCGTCCACAGAACCAAATGAACTCATACCATTTGCAGCAGCGTGGGTGCAGCAGTAGATGATCTCACTAATTCTGGTAGAGACAGCAAGACACATATCGCAGGATATCTCTTATATGTGCAGTCTAAATAGGGATACAAAGGAAACACAGGGTTCACAGAGGGAAGAAAGAAGCGTGGAGTTCTCAGAGGGGGAAATTGGAGACCGGGGAAGGGTGCAGTGGGAGGTTGGGATTCAGAGAAACACACTTAACTTATCAAAAAGTGCTCATCAAGGGCGACCCCCCCAAAAGCACAGGGAACGCTACAAAACATTCCTCAATCAACTAACAGGGCAAAGAATCTGAAACCCTACGGGTACAGCTACGTTTATAATTGCAAAAAGTGGCTGTAGAACTCAGCAGACGCAACACTGTATGTAAACTATGCTGAGAGGGAAAAGGACTGTTCAACGACAAGGCAAAGAAGGGGTTAAGAAACGCCTAGTCTGTTACCTCAGGCCTCTGTGACATCGGCGGTGTCACACCCCTGGAGCCTCAGCAGGCCTGGGTCCCACGGCTGGAGTATGCTGCTGCTGAGGGAACAAGGTAGCAGGACGTGCCACCTGACCGGCGGCCCCTCGGACCTCTACTGCCCATTCTCCCCTGCGTAGTAGCACAATGTCCCGATCCAACGTGGCCCTCCTACAGGTAAGTAAATCCTGGTGCACCCAGATGATGGTGGAGCAGCTGAGAGGGAAGAGCTGTGAAGAAACGGGATCTCCACAGTTCCTGCTAGGCAGGTTCCCACCTCCAGCCCACTTCCTTAGAGTCGACCCACCTGCAAACCACAGCACCCTCCGAGTAGCCCACTTGCAAGTCTTGCGATAGGCCTGGGGTGGGGCAGTGCAGGTTAAGGGGCAGGAGGCGAGCATACGCAAGCCCTGGGGTGTGTGCTTAGCCACGTTCGACTCCCCATTTCCAATCCAACACCGGGAACCTCGCTAAGGCTTTGTTTCCCCAAGTTACCGGAGAGAACGCGGAGCAGTGCTGCCGCCTTGTGGCACACTGCCGTAACAACCTTACAAACTGTGCCGAAGGGCTCCTATCATTCACAAGGCCTGCGGCCGGCGGCTTTGCAAACACAACCCTGCCCTCAAGAAATATCCTGGGCTAGGTAATCTGAAACGAATTCAAATCAGGCCCGACTCTCAGGCAGAAACCTTACAAGACCTCAGTGGTACTCACGCGCGTTTTAGAAAACAGCACATTCAAATGAAAAGATGCTCAGCATCTGTCTTGATTAGAGAGTGCAAGGGAAGCTAGACGAGGGTTTCCCTGGCTGCAGTCCTCACAAACCCTAAAAGCGTAAGTGCTCAAGAGGGCATGCCCAACAGAGAAGCCTACTATTGCTGTGGCTGGCATTGTAAATTGGTAACAGCCGGTAGGAAGATCAGTAGGCAAGTTCCTTACCAGACTAAACACTGGAGGGACCACGAGATTGGGCAACCCCGCTGCAGGTCGGATAACCAGAGACTAGCATCATTGGAAGGAAGCACTTGCACCCCAGCGGTCGTTGTGGTACCCTTTACCACAGCCAAGACACGCAAGCGCACGAAATATCGAACGAGGGGTGAATGGAGAAAGGTGTTCTGCTACCTACACTCCCTCGACTACCACTCGTCCACAGAACCAAATGAACTCATACCATTTGCAGCAGCGAGGGTGCAGCAGTAGATGATCTCACTAATTCTGGTAGAGACAGCAAGACACATATCGCAGGATATCTCTTATATGTGCAGTCTAAATAGGGATACAAAGGAAACACAGGGTTCACAGAGGGAAGAAAGAAGCGTGGAGTTCTCAGAGGGGGAAATTGGAGACCGGGGAAGGGTGCAGTGGGAGGTTGGGATTCAGAGAAACACACTTAACTTATCAAAAAGTGCTCATCAAGGGCGACCCCCCCAAAAGCACAGGGAACGCTACAAAACATTCCTCAATCAACTAACAGGGCAAAGAATCTGAAACCCTACGGGTACAGCTACGTTTATAATTGCAACAAGCGGCTGTAGAACTCAGCAGACGCAACACTGTATGTAAACTATGCTGAGAGGGAAAAGGACTGTTCAACGACAAGGCAAAGAAGGGGTTAAGAAACGCCTAGTCTGTTACCTCAGGCCTCTGTGACATCGGCCGGTGTCACACCCCTGGAGCCTCAGCAGGCCTGGGTCCCACGGCTGGAGTATGCTGCTGCTGAGGGAACAAGGTAGCAGGACGTGCCACCTGACCAGCGGCCCCTCGGACCTCTACTGCCCATTCTCCCCTGCGTGGTACCACAATGTCCCGATCCAACGTGGCCCTCCTACAGGTAAGTAAAGCCTGGTGCACCCAGATGATGGTGGAGCAGCTGAGAGGGAAGAGCTGTGAAGAAACGGGATCTCCACAGTTCCTGCTAGGCAGGTTCCCACCTCCAGCCCACTTCCTTAGAGTCGACCCACCTGCAAACCACAGCACCCTCCGAGTAGCCCACTTGCAAGTCTTGCGATAGGCCTGGGGTGGGGCAGTGCAGGTTAAGGGGCAGGAGGCGAGCATACGCAAGCCCTGGGGTGTGTGCTTAGCCACGTTCGACTCCCCATTTCCAATCCAACACCGGGAACCCCAAGTTACCGGAGAGAACGCGGAGCAGTGCTGCCGCCTTGTGGCACACTGCCGTAACAACCTTACAAACTGTGCCGAAGGGCTCCTATCATTCACAAGGCCTGCGGCCGGCGGCTTTGCAAACACAACCCTGCCCTCAAGAAATATCCTGGGCTAGGTAATCTGAAACGAATTCAAATCAGGCCCGACTCTCAGGCAGAAACCTTACAAGACCTCAGTGGTACTCACGCGCGTTTTAGAAAACAGCACATTCAAATGAAAAGATGCTCAGCATCTGTCTTGATTAGAGAGTGCAAGGGAAGCTAGACGAGGGTTTCCCTGGCTGCAGTCCTCACAAACCCTAAAAGCGTAAGTGCTCAAGAGGGCATGCCCAACAGAGAAGCCTACTATTGCTGTGGCTGGCATTGTAAATTGGTAACAGCCGGTAGGAAGATCAGTAGGCAAGTTCCTTACCAGACTAAACACTGGAGGGACCACGAGATTGGGCAACCCCGCTGCAGGTCGGATAACCAGAGACTAGCATCATTGGAAGGAAGCACTTGCACCCCAGCGGTCGTTGTGGTACCCTTTACCACAGCCAAGACACGCAAGCGCACGAAATATCGAACGAGGGGTGAATGGAGAAAGGTGTTCTGCTACCTACACTCCCTCGACTACCACTCGTCCACAGAACCAAATGAACTCATACCATTTGCAGCAGCGAGGGTGCAGCAGTAGATGATCTCACTAATTCTGGTAGAGACAGCAAGACACATATCGCAGGATATCTCTTATATGTGCAGTCTAAATAGGGATACAAAGGAAACACAGGGTTCACAGAGGGAAGAAAGAAGCGTGGAGTTCTCAGAGGGGGAAATTGGAGACCGGGGAAGGGTGAAGTGGGAGGTTGGGATTCAGAGAAACACACTTAACTTATCAAAAAGTGCTCATCAAGGGCGACCCCCCCCAAAAGCACAGGGAACGCTACAAAACATTCCTCAATCAACTAACAGGGCAAAGAATCTGAAACCCTACGGGTACAGCTACGTTTATAATTGCAACAAGCGGCTGTAGAGCTCAGCAGACGCAACACTGTATGTAAACTATGCTGAGAGGGAAAAGGACTGTTCAACGACAAGGAAACGAAGGGGTTAAGAAACGCCTAGTCTGTTACCTCAGGCCTCTGTGACATCGGCCGGTGTCACACCCCTGGAGCCTCAGCAGGCCTGGGTCCCACGGCTGGAGTATGCTGCTGCTGAGGGAACAAGGTAGCAGGACGTGCCACCTGACCAGCGGCCCCTCGGACCTCTACTGCCCATTCTCCCCTGCGTGGTACCACAATGTCCCGATCCAACGTGGCCCTCCTACAGGTAAGTAAATCCTGGTGCACCCGGATGATGGTGGAGCAGTTGAGAGGGAAGAGCTGTGAAGAAACGGGATCTCCACAGTTCCTGCTAGGCAGGTTCCCACCTCCAGCCCACTTCCTTAGATTCGACCCACCTGCGAACCACAGCACCCTCCGAGTAGCCCACTTGCAAGTCTTGCGATAGGCCTGGGGTGGGGCAGTGCAGGTTAAGGGGCAGGAGGCGAGCATACGCAAGCCCTGGGGTGTGTGTTTAGCCACGTTCGACTCCCCATTTCCAAACCAACACCGGGAACCCCACTAAGGATTTGTTTCCCCAAGTTACCGGAGAGAAAGCGGAGCAGTGCTGCCGCCTTGTGGCACACTGCCGTAACAACCTTACAAACTGTGCCGAAGGGCTCCTATCATTCACAAGGCCTGCGGCCGGCGGCTTTGCAAACACAACCCTGCCCTCAAGAAATATCCTGGGCTAGGTAATCTGAAACGAATTCAAATCAGGCCCGACTCTCAGGCAGAAACCTTACAGGACCTCAGTGGTACTCACGCGCGTTTTAGAAAACAGCACATTCAAATGAAAAGATGCTCAGCATCTGTCTTGATTAGAGAGTGCAAGGGAAGCTAGACGAGGGTTTCCCTGGCTGCAGTCCTCACAAACCCTAAAAGCGTAAGTGCTCAAGAGGGCATGCCCAACAGAGAAGCCTACTATTGCTGTGGCTGGCATTGTAAATTGGTAACAGCCGGTAGGAAGATCAGTAGGCAAGTTCCTTACCAGACTAAACACTGGAGGGACCACGAGATTGGGCAACCCCGCTGCAGGTCGGATAACCAGAGACTAGCATCATTGGAAGGAAGCACTTGCACCCCAGCGGTCGTTGTGGTACCCTTTACCACAGCCAAGACACGCAAGCGCACGAAATATCGAACGAGGGGTGAATGGAGAAAGGTGTTCTGCTACCTACACTCCCTCGACTACCACTCGTCCACAGAACCAAATGAACTCATACCATTTGCAGCAGCGAGGGTGCAGCAGTAGATGATCTCACTAATTCTGGTAGAGACAGCAAGACACATATCGCAGGATATCTCTTATATGTGCAGTCTAAATAGGGATACAAAGGAAACACAGGGTTCACAGAGGGAAGAAAGAAGCGTGGAGTTCTCAGAGGGGGAAATTGGAGACCGGGGAAGGGTGCAGTGGGAGGTTGGGATTCAGAGAAACACACTTAACTTATCAAAAAGTGCTCATCAAGGGCGACCCCCCCCCAAAAGCACAGGGAACGCTACAAAACATTCCTCAATCAACTAACAGGGCAAAGAATCTGAAACCCTACGGGTACAGCTACGTTTATAATTGCAACAAGCGGCTGTAGAGCTCAGCAGACGCAACACTGTATGTAAACTATGCTGAGAGGGAAAAGGACTGTTCAACGACAAGGCAAAGAAGGGGTTAAGAAACGCCTAGTCTGTTACCTCAGGCCTCTGTGACATCGGCCGGTGTCACACCCCTGGAGCCTCAGCAGGCCTGGGTCCCACGGCTGGAGTATGCTGCTGCTGAGGGAACAAGGTAGCAGGACGTGCCACCTGACCAGCGGCCCCTCGGACCTCTACTGCCCATTCTCCCCTGCGTGGTACCACAATGTCCCGATCCAACGTGGCCCTCCTACAGGTAAGTAAAGCCTGGTGCACCCAGATGATGGTGGAGCAGCTGAGAGGGAAGAGCTGTGAAGAAACGGGATCTCCACAGTTCCTGCTAGGCAGGTTCCCACCTCCAGCCCACTTCCTTAGAGTCGACCCACCTGCAAACCACAGCACCCTCCGAGTAGCCCACTTGCAAGTCTTGCGATAGGCCTGGGGTGGGGCAGTGCAGGTTAAGGGGCAGGAGGCGAGCATACGCAAGCCCTGGGGTGTGTGCTTAGCCACGTTCGACTCCCCATTTCCAATCCAACACCGGGAACCTCGCTAAGGCTTTGTTTCCCCAAGTTACCGGAGAGAACGCGGAGCAGTGCTGCCGCCTTGTGGCACACTGCCGTAACAACCTTACAAACTGTGCCGAAGGGCTCCTATCATTCACAAGGCCTGAGGCCGGCGGCTTTGCAAACACAACCCTGCCCTCAAGAAATATCCTGGGCTAGGTAATCTGAAACGAATTCAAATCAGGCCCGACTCTCAGGCAGAAACCTTACAAGACCTCAGTGGTACTCACGCGCGTTTTAGAAAACAGCACATTCAAATGAAAAGATGCTCAGCATCTGTCTTGATTAGAGAGTGCAAGGGAAGCTAGACGAGGGTTTCCCTGGCTGCAGTCCTCACAAACCCTAAAAGCGTAAGTGCTCAAGAGGGCATGCCCAACAGAGAAGCCTACTATTGCTGTGGCTGGCATTGTAAATTGGTAACAGCCGGTAGGAAGATCAGTAGGCAAGTTCCTTACCAGACTAAACACTGGAGGGACCACGAGATTGGGCAACCCCGCTGCAGGTCGGATAACCAGAGACTAGCATCATTGGAAGGAAGCACTTGCACCCCAGCGGTCGTTGTGGTACCCTTTACCACAGCCAAGACACGCAAGCGCACGAAATATCGAACGAGGGGTGAATGGAGAAAGGTGTTCTGCTACCTACACTCCCTCGACTACCACTCGTCCACAGAACCAAATGAACTCATACCATTTGCAGCAGCGAGGGTGCAGCAGTAGATGATCTCACTAATTCTGGTAGAGACAGCAAGACACATATCGCAGGATATCTCTTATATGTGCAGTCTAAATAGGGATACAAAGGAAACACAGGGTTCACAGAGGGAAGAAAGAAGTGTGGAGTTCTCAGAGGGGGAAATTGGAGACCGGGGAAGGGTGCAGTGGGAGGTTGGGATTCAGAGAAACACACTTAACTTATCAAAAAGTGCTCATCAAGGGCGACCCCCCCCCAAAAGCACAGGGAACGCTACAAAACATTCCTCAATCAACTAACAGGGCAAAGAATCTGAAACCCTACGGGTACAGCTACGTTTATAATTGCAACAAGCGGCTGTAGAGCTCAGCAGACGCAACACTGTATGTAAACTATGCTGAGAGGGAAAAGGACTGTTCAACGACAAGGCAAAGAAGGGGTTAAGAAACGCCTAGTCTGTTACCTCAGGCCTCTGTGACATCGGCCGGTGTCACACCCCTGGAGCCTCAGCAGGCCTGGGTCCCACGGCTGGAGTATGCTGCTGCTGAGGGAACAAGGTAGCAGGACGTGCCACCTGACCAGCGGCCCCTCGGACCTCTACTGCCCATTCTCCCCTGCGTGGTACCACAATGTCCCGATCCAACGTGGCCCTCCTACAGGTAAGTAAAGCCTGGTGCACCCAGATGATGGTGGAGCAGCTGAGAGGGAAGAGCTGTGAAGAAACGGGATCTCCACAGTTCCTGCTAGGCAGGTTCCCACCTCCAGCCCACTTCCTTAGAGTCGACCCACCTGCAAACCACAGCACCCTCCGAGTAGCCCACTTGCAAGTCTTGCGATAGGCCTGGGGTGGGGCAGTGCAGGTTAAGGGGCAGGAGGCGAGCATACGCAAGCCCTGGGGTGTGTGCTTAGCCACGTTCGACTCCCCATTTCCAATCCAACACCGGGAACCTCGCTAAGGCTTTGTTTCCCCAAGTTACCGGAGAGAACGCGGAGCAGTGCTGCCGCCTTGTGGCACACTGCCGTAACAACCTTACAAACTGTGCCGAAGGGCTCCTATCATTCACAAGGCCTGAGGCCGGCGGCTTTGCAAACACAACCCTGCCCTCAAGAAATATCCTGGGCTAGGTAATCTGAAACGAATTCAAATCAGGCCCGACTCTCAGGCAGAAACCTTACAAGACCTCAGTGGTACTCACGCGCGTTTTAGAAAACAGCACATTCAAATGAAAAGATGCTCAGCATCTGTCTTGATTAGAGAGTGCAAGGGAAGCTAGACGAGGGTTTCCCTGGCTGCAGTCCTCACAAACCCTAAAAGCGTAAGTGCTCAAGAGGGCATGCCCAACAGAGAAGCCTACTATTGCTGTGGCTGGCATTGTAAATTGGTAACAGCCGGTAGGAAGATCAGTAGGCAAGTTCCTTACCAGACTAAACACTGGAGGGACCACGAGATTGGGCAACCCCGCTGCAGGTCGGATAACCAGAGACTAGCATCATTGGAAGGAAGCACTTGCACCCCAGCGGTCGTTGTGGTACCCTTTACCACAGCCAAGACACGCAAGCGCACGAAATATCGAACGAGGGGTGAATGGAGAAAGGTGTTCTGCTACCTACACTCCCTCGACTACCACTCGTCCACAGAACCAAATGAACTCATACCATTTGCAGCAGCGAGGGTGCAGCAGTAGATGATCTCACTAATTCTGGTAGAGACAGCAAGACACATATCGCAGGATATCTCTTATATGTGCAGTCTAAATAGGGATACAAAGGAAACACAGGGTTCACAGAGGGAAGAAAGAAGCGTGGAGTTCTCAGAGGGGGAAATTGGAGACCGGGGAAGGGTGCAGTGGGAGGTTGGGATTCAGAGAAACACACTTAACTTATCAAAAAGTGCTCATCAAGGGCGACCCCCCCCCAAAAGCACAGGGAACGCTACAAAACATTCCTCAATCAACTAACAGGGCAAAGAATCTGAAACCCTACGGGTACAGCTACGTTTATAATTGCAACAAGCGGCTGTAGAGCTCAGCAGACGCAACACTGTATGTAAACTATGCTGAGAGGGAAAAGGACTGTTCAACGACAAGGCAAAGAAGGGGTTAAGAAACGCCTAGTCTGTTACCTCAGGCCTCTGTGACATCGGCCGGTGTCACACCCCTGGAGCCTCAGCAGGCCTGGGTCCCACGGCTGGAGTATGCTGCTGCTGAGGGAACAAGGTAGCAGGACGTGCCACCTGACCAGCGGCCCCTCGGACCTCTACTGCCCATTCTCCCCTGCGTGGTACCACAATGTCCCGATCCAACGTGGCCCTCCTACAGGTAAGTAAAGCCTGGTGCACCCAGATGATGGTGGAGCAGCTGAGAGGGAAGAGCTGTGAAGAAACGGGATCTCCACAGTTCCTGCTAGGCAGGTTCCCACCTCCAGCCCACTTCCTTAGAGTCGACCCACCTGCAAACCACAGCACCCTCCGAGTAGCCCACTTGCAAGTCTTGCGATAGGCCTGGGGTGGGGCAGTGCAGGTTAAGGGGCAGGAGGCGAGCATACGCAAGCCCTGGGGTGTGTGCTTAGCCACGTTCGACTCCCCATTTCCAATCCAACACCGGGAACCCCAAGTTACCGGAGAGAACGCGGAGCAGTGCTGCCGCCTTGTGGCACACTGCCGTAACAACCTTACAAACTGTGCCGAAGGGCTCCTATCATTCACAAGGCCTGCGGCCGGCGGCTTTGCAAACACAACCCTGCCCTCAAGAAATATCCTGGGCTAGGTAATCTGAAACGAATTCAAATCAGGCCCGACTCTCAGGCAGAAACCTTACAAGACCTCAGTGGTACTCACGCGCGTTTTAGAAAACAGCACATTCAAATGAAAAGATGCTCAGCATCTGTCTTGATTAGAGAGTGCAAGGGAAGCTAGACGAGGGTTTCCCTGGCTGCAGTCCTCACAAACTCTAAAAGCGTAAGTGCTCAAGAGGGCATGCCCAACAGAGAAGCCTACTATTGCTGTGGCTGGCATTGTAAATTGGTAACAGCCGGTAGGAAGATCAGTAGGCAAGTTCCTTACCAGACTAAACACTGGAGGGACCACGAGATTGGGCAACCCCGCTGCAGGTCGGATAACCAGAGACTAGCATCATTGGAAGGAAGCACTTGCACCCCAACGGTCGTTGTGGTACCCTTTACCACAGCCAAGACACGCAAACGCATGAAGTATCGAACGAGGGGTGAATGGAGAAAGGTGTTCTGCTACGTACACTCCCTCGACTACCACTCGTCCACAGAACCAAATGAACTCATACCATTTGCAGCAGCGTGGGTGCAGCAGTAGATGATCTCACTAATTCTGGTAGAGACAGCAAGACACATATCGCAGGATATCTCTTATATGTGCAGTCTAAATAGGGATACAAAGGAAACACAGGGTTCACAGAGGGAAGAAAGAAGCGTGGAGTTCTCAGAGGGGGAAATTGGAGACCGGGGAAGGGTGAAGTGGGAGGTTGGGATTCAGAGAAACACACTTAACTTATCAAAAAGTGCTCATCAAGGGCGACCCCCCCCCAAAAGCACAGGGAACGCTACAAAACATTCCTCAATCAACTAACAGGGCAAAGAATCTGAAACCCTACGAGTACAGCTACGTTTATAATTGCAACAAGCGGCTGTAGAACTCAGCAGACGCAACACTGTATGTAAACTATGCTGAGAGGGAAAAGGACTGTTCAACGACAAGGCAAAGAAGGGGTTAAGAAACGCCTAGTCTGTTACCTCAGGCCTCTGTGACATCGGCCGGTGTCACACCCCTGGAGCCTCAGCAGGCCTGGGTCCCACGGCTGGAGTATGCTGCTGCTGAGGGAACAAGGTAGCAGGACGTGCCACCTGACCAGCGGCCCCTCGGACCTCTACTGCCCATTCTCCCCTGCGTGGTACCACAATGTCCCGATCCAACGTGGCCCTCCTACAGGTAAGTAAATCCTGGTGCACCCGGATGATGGTGGAGCAGTTGAGAGGGAAGAGCTGTGAAGAAACGGGATCTCCACAGTTCCTGCTAGGCAGGTTCCCACCTCCAGCCCACTTCCTTAGATTCGACCCACCTGGGAACCACAGCACCCTCCGAGTAGCCCACTTGCAAGTCTTGCGATAGGCCTGGGGTGGGGCAGTGCAGGTTAAGGGGCAGGAGGCGAGCATACGCAAGCCCTGGGGTGTGTGTTTAGCCACGTTCGACTCCCCATTTCCAAACCAACACCGGGAACCCCACTAAGGATTTGTTTCCCCAAGTTACCGGAGAGAAAGCGGAGCAGTGCTGCCGCCTTGTGGCACACTGCCGTAACAACCTTACAAACTGTGCCGAAGGGCTCCTATCATTCACAAGGCCTGCGGCCGGCGGCTTTGCAAACACAACCCTGCCCTCAAGAAATATCCTGGGCTAGGTAATCTGAAACGAATTCAAATCAGGCCCGACTCTCAGGCAGAAACCTTACAAGACCTCAGTGGTACTCACGCGCGTTTTAGAAAACAGCACATTCAAATGAAAAGATGCTCAGCATCTGTCTTGATTAGAGAGTGCAAGGGAAGCTAGACGAGGGTTTCCCTGGCTGCAGTCCTCACAAACCCTAAAAGCGTAAGTGCTCAAGAGGGCATGCCCAACAGAGAAGCCTACTATTGCTGTGGCTGGCATTGTAAATTGGTAACAGCCGGTAGGAAGATCAGTAGGCAAGTTCCTTACCAGACTAAACACTGGAGGGACCACGAGATTGGGGAACCCCGCTGCAGGTCGGATAACCAGAGACTAGCATCATTGGAAGGAAGCACTTGCACCCCAGCGGTCGTTGTGGTACCCTTTACCACAGCCAAGACACGCAAACGCACGAAATATCGAACGAGGGGTGAATGGAGAAAGGTGTTCTGCTACCTGTACTCCCTCGACTACCACTCGTCCACAGAACCAAATGAACTCATACCATTTGCAGCAGCGTGGGTGCAGCAGTAGATGATCTCACTAATTCTGGTAGAGACAGCAAGACACATATCGCAGGATATCTCTTATATGTGCAGTCTAAATAGGGATACAAAGGAAACACAGGGTTCACAGAGGGAAGAAAGAAGCGTGGAGTTCTCAGAGGGGGAAATTGGAGACCGGGGAAGGGTGCAGTGGGAGGTTGGGATTCAGAGAAACACACTTAACTTATCAAAAAGTGCTCATCAAGGGCGACCCCCCCAAAAGCACAGGGAACGCTACAAAACATTCCTCAATCAACTAACAGGGCAAAGAATCTGAAACCCTACGGGTACAGCTACGTTTATAATTGCAACAAGCGGCTGTAGAACTCAGCAGACGCAACACTGTATGTAAACTATGCTGAGAGGGAAAAGGACTGTTCAACGACAAGGCAAAGAAGGGGTTAAGAAACGCCTAGTCTGTTACCTCAGGCCTCTGTGACATCGGCCGGTGTCACACCCCTGGAGCCTCAGCAGGCCTGGGTCCCACGGCTGGAGTATGCTGCTGCTGAGGGAACAAGGTAGCAGGACGTGCCACCTGACCAGCGGCCCCTCGGACCTCTACTGCCCATTCTCCCCTGAGTGGTACCACAATGTCCCGATCCAACGTGGCCCTCCTACAGGTAAGTAAAGCCTGGTGCACCCAGATGATGGTGGAGCACCTGAGAGGGAAGAGCTGTGAAGAAACGGGATCTCCACAGTTCCTGCTAGGCAGGTTCCCACCTCCAGCCCACTTCCTTAGAGTCGACCCACCTGCAAACCACAGCACCCTCCGAGTAGCCCACTTGCAAGTCTTGCGATAGGCCTGGGGTGGGGCAGTGCAGGTTAAGGGGCAGGAGGCGAGCATACGCAAGCCCTGGGGTGTGTGCTTAGCCACGTTCGACTCCCCATTTCCAATCCAACACCGGGAACCCCAAGTTACCGGAGAGAACGCGGAGCAGTGCTGCCGCCTTGTGGCACACTGCCGTAACAACCTTACAAACTGTGCCGAAGGGCTCCTATCATTCACAAGGCCTGCGGCCGGCGGCTTTGCAAACACAACCCTGCCCTCAAGAAATATCCTGGGCTAGGTAATCTGAAACGAATTCAAATCAGGCCCGACTCTCAGGCAGAAACCTTACAAGACCTCAGTGGTACTCACGCGCGTTTTAGAAAACAGCACATTCAAATGAAAAGATGCTCAGCATCTGTCTTGATTAGAGAGTGCAAGGGAAGCTAGACGAGGGTTTCCCTGGCTGCAGTCCTCACAAACCCTAAAAGCGTAAGTGCTCAAGAGGGCATGCCCAACAGAGAAGCCTACTATTGCTGTGGCTGGCATTGTAAATTGGTAACAGCCGGTAGGAAGATCAGTAGGCAAGTTCCTTACCAGACTAAACACTGGAGGGACCACGAGATTGGGCAACCCCGCTGCAGGTCGGATAACCAGAGAATAGCATCATTGGAAGGAAGCACTTGCACCCCAACGGTCGTTGTGGTACCCTTTACCACAGCCAAGACACGCAAACGCACGAAGTATCGAACGAGGGGTGAATGGAGAAAGGTGTTCTGCTACGTACACTCCCTCGACTACCACTCGTCCACAGAACCAAATGAACTCATACCATTTGCAGCAGCGTGGGTGCAGCAGTAGATGATCTCACTAATTCTGGTAGAGACAGCAAGACACATATCGCAGGATATCTCTTATATGTGCAGTCTAAATAGGGATACAAAGGAAACACAGGGTTCACAGAGGGAAGAAAGAAGCGTGGAGTTCTCAGAGGGGGAAATTGGAGACCGGGGAAGGGTGCAGTGGGAGGTTGGGATTCAGAGAAACACACTTAACTTATCAAAAAGTGCTCATCAAGGGCGACCCCCCCAAAAGCACAGGGAACGCTACAAAACATTCCTCAATCAACTAACAGGGCAAAGAATCTGAAACCCTACGGGTACAGCTACGTTTATAATTGCAAAAAGCGGCTGTAGAACTCAGCAGACGCAACACTGTATGTAAACTATGCTGAGAGGGAAAAGGACTGTTCAACGACAAGGCAAAGAAGGGGTTAAGAAACGCCTAGTCTGTTACCTCAGGCCTCTGTGACATCGGCCGGTGTCACACCCCTGGAGCCTCAGCAGGCCTGGGTCCCACGGCTGGAGTATGCTGCTGCTGAGGGAACAAGGTAGCAGGACGTGCCACCTGACCGGCGGCCCCTCGGACCTCTACTGCCCATTCTCCCCTGCGTAGTAGCACAATGTCCCGATCCAACGTGGCCCTCCTACAGGTAAGTAAATCCTGGTGCACCCAGATGATGGTGGAGCAGCTGAGAGGGAAGAGCTGTGAAGAAACGGGATCTCCACAGTTCCTGCTAGGCAGGTTCCCACCTCCAGCCCACTTCCTTAGAGTCGACCCACCTGCAAACCACAGCACCCTCCGAGTAGCCCACTTGCAAGTCTTGCGATAGGCCTGGGGTGGGGCAGTGCAGGTTAAGGGGCAGGAGGCGAGCATACGCAAGCCCTGGGGTGTGTGCTTAGCCACGTTCGACTCCCCATTTCCAAACCAACACCGGGAACCCCACTAAGGATTTGTTTCCCCAAGTTACCGGAGAGAAAGCGGAGCAGTGCTGCCGCCTTGTGGCACACTGCCGTAACAACCTTACAAACTGTGCCGAAGGGCTCCTATCATTCACAAGGCCTGCGGCCGGCGGCTTTGCAAACACAACCCTGCCCTCAAGAAATATCCTGGGCTAGGTAATCTGAAACGAATTCAAATCAGGCCCGACTCTCAGGCAGAAACCTTACAAGACCTCAGTGGTACTCACGCGCGTTTTAGAAAACAGCACATTCAAATGAAAAGATGCTCAGCATCTGTCTTGATTAGAGAGTGCAAGGGAAGCTAGACGAGGGTTTCCCTGGCTGCAGTCCTCACAAACCCTAAAAGCGTAAGTGCTCAAGAGGGCATGCCCAACAGAGAAGCCTACTATTGCTGTGGCTGGCATTGTAAATTGGTAACAGCCGGTAGGAAGATCAGTAGGCAAGTTCCTTACCAGACTAAACACTGGAGGGACCACGAGATTGGGCAACCCCGCTGCAGGTCGGATAACCAGAGACTAGCATCATTGGAAGGAAGCACTTGCACCCCAGCGGTCGTTGTGGTACCCTTTACCACAGCCAAGACACGCAAGCGCACGAAATATCGAACGAGGGGTGAATGGAGAAAGGTGTTCTGCTACCTACACTCCCTCGACTACCACTCGTCCACAGAACCAAATGAACTCATACCATTTGCAGCAGCGAGGGTGCAGCAGTAGATGATCTCACTAATTCTGGTAGAGACAGCAAGACACATATCGCAGGATATCTCTTATATGTGCAGTCTAAATAGGGATACAAAGGAAACACAGGGTTCACAGAGGGAAGAAAGAAGCGTGGAGTTCTCAGAGGGGGAAATTGGAGACCGGGGAAGGGTGAAGTGGGAGGTTGGGATTCAGAGAAACACACTTAACTTATCAAAAAGTGCTCATCAAGGGCGACCCCCCCCCAAAAGCACAGGGAACGCTACAAAACATTCCTCAATCAACTAACAGGGCAAAGAATCTGAAACCCTACGGGTACAGCTACGTTTATAATTGCAACAAGCGGCTGTAGAGCTCAGCAGACGCAAGACTGTATGTAAACTATGCTGAGAGGGAAAAGGACTGTTCAACGACAAGGAAACGAAGGGGTTAAGAAACGCCTAGTCTGTTACCTCAGGCCTCTGTGACATCGGCCGGTGTCACACCCCTGGAGCCTCAGCAGGCCTGGGTCCCACGGCTGGAGTATGCTGCTGCTGAGGGAACAAGGTAGCAGGACGTGCCACCTGACCAGCGGCCCCTCGGACCTCTACTGCCCATTCTCCCCTGCGTGGTACCACAATGTCCCGATCCAACGTGGCCCTCCTACAGGTAAGTAAATCCTGGTGCACCCGGATGATGGTGGAGCAGTTGAGAGGGAAGAGCTGTGAAGAAACGGGATCTCCACAGTTCCTGCTAGGCAGGTTCCCACCTCCAGCCCACTTCCTTAGATTCGACCCACCTGCGAACCACAGCACCCTCCGAGTAGCCCACTTGCAAGTCTTGCGATAGGCCTGGGGTGGGGCAGTGCAGGTTAAGGGGCAGGAGGCGAGCATACGCAAGCCCTGGGGTGTGTGTTTAGCCACGTTCGACTCCCCATTTCCAAACCAACACCGGGAACCCCACTAAGGATTTGTTTCCCCAAGTTACCGGAGAGAAAGCGGAGCAGTGCTGCCGCCTTGTGGCACACTGCCGTAACAACCTTACAAACTGTGCCGAAGGGCTCCTATCATTCACAAGGCCTGCGGCCAGCGGCTTTGCAAACACAACCCTGCCCTCAAGAAATATCCTGGGCTAGGTAATCTGAAACGAATTCAAATCAGGCCCGACTCTCAGGCAGAAACCTTACAAGACCTCAGTGGTACTCACGCGCGTTTTAGAAAACAGCACATTCAAATGAAAAGATGCTCAGCATCTGTCTTGATTAGAGAGTGCAAGGGAAGCTAGACGAGGGTTTCCCTGGCTGCAGTCCTCACAAACCCTAAAAGCGTAAGTGCTCAAGAGGGCATGCCCAACAGAGAAGCCTACTATTGCTGTGGCTGGCATTGTAAATTGGTAACAGCCGGTAGGAAGATCAGTAGGCAAGTTCCTTACCAGACTAAACACTGGAGGGACCACGAGATTGGGGAACCCCGCTGCAGGTCGGATAACCAGAGACTAGCATCATTGGAAGGAAGCACTTGCACCCCAGCGGTCGTTGTGGTACCCTTTACCACAGCCAAGACACGCAAACGCACGAAATATCGAACGAGGGGTGAATGGAGAAAGGTGTTCTGCTACCTGTACTCCCTCGACTACCACTCGTCCACAGAACCAAATGAACTCATACCATTTGCAGCAGCGTGGGTGCAGCAGTAGATGATCTCACTAATTCTGGTAGAGACAGCAAGACACATATCGCAGGATATCTCTTATATGTGCAGTCTAAATAGGGATACAAAGGAAACACAGGGTTCACAGAGGGAAGAAAGAAGCGTGGAGTTCTCAGAGGGGGAAATTGGAGACCGGGGAAGGGTGCAGTGGGAGGTTGGGATTCAGAGAAACACACTTAACTTATCAAAAAGTGCTCATCAAGGGCGACCCCCCCAAAAGCACAGGGAACGCTACAAAACATTCCTCAATCAACTAACAGGGCAAAGAATCTGAAACCCTACGGGTACAGCTACGTTTATAATTGCAACAAGCGGCTGTAGAACTCAGCAGACGCAACACTGTATGTAAACTATGCTGAGAGGGAAAAGGACTGTTCAACGACAAGGCAAAGAAGGGGTTAAGAAACGCCTAGTCTGTTACCTCAGGCCTCTGTGACATCGGCCGGTGTCACACCCCTGGAGCCTCAGCAGGCCTGGGTCCCACGGCTGGAGTATGCTGCTGCTGAGGGAACAAGGTAGCAGGACGTGCCACCTGACCAGCGGCCCCTCGGACCTCTACTGCCCATTCTCCCCTGCGTGGTACCACAATGTCCCGATCCAACGTGGCCCTCCTACAGGTAAGTAAAGCCTGGTGCACCCAGATGATGGTGGAGCACCTGAGAGGGAAGAGCTGTGAAGAAACGGGATCTCCACAGTTCCTGCTAGGCAGGTTCCCACCTCCAGCCCACTTCCTTAGAGTCGACCCACCTGCAAACCACAGCACCCTCCGAGTAGCCCACTTGCAAGTCTTGCGATAGGCCTGGGGTGGGGCAGTGCAGGTTAAGGGGCAGGAGGCGAGCATACGCAAGCCCTGGGGTGTGTGCTTAGCCACGTTCGACTCCCCATTTCCAATCCAACACCGGGAACCCCAAGTTACCGGAGAGAACGCGGAGCAGTGCTGCCGCCTTGTGGCACACTGCCGTAACAACCTTACAAACTGTGCCGAAGGGCTCCTATCATTCACAAGGCCTGCGGCCGGCGGCTTTGCAAACACAACCCTGCCCTCAAGAAATATCCTGGGCTAGGTAATCTGAAACGAATTCAAATCAGGCCCGACTCTCAGGCAGAAACCTTACAAGACCTCAGTGGTACTCACGCGCGTTTTAGAAAACAGCACATTCAAATGAAAAGATGCTCAGCATCTGTCTTGATTAGAGAGTGCAAGGGAAGCTAGACGAGGGTTTCCCTGGCTGCAGTCCTCACAAACCCTAAAAGCGTAAGTGCTCAAGAGGGCATGCCCAACAGAGAAGCCTACTATTGCTGTGGCTGGCATTGTAAATTGGTAACAGCCGGTAGGAAGATCAGTAGGCAAGTTCCTTACCAGACTAAACACTGGAGGGACCACGAGATTGGGCAACCCCGCTGCAGGTCGGATAACCAGAGACTAGCATCATTGGAAGGAAGCACTTGCACCCCAGCGGTCGTTGTGGTACCCTTTACCACAGCCAAGACACGCAAGCGCACGAAATATCGAACGAGGGGTGAATGGAGAAAGGTGTTCTGCTACCTACACTCCCTCGACTACCACTCGTCCACAGAACCAAATGAACTCATACCATTTGCAGCAGCGAGGGTGCAGCAGTAGATGATCTCACTAATTCTGGTAGAGACAGCAAGACACATATCGCAGGATATCTCTTATATGTGCAGTCTAAATAGGGATACAAAGGAAACACAGGGTTCACAGAGGGAAGAAAGAAGCGTGGAGTTCTCAGAGGGGGAAATTGGAGACCGGGGAAGGGTGAAGTGGGAGGTTGGGATTCAGAGAAACACAATTAACTTATCAAAAAGTGCTCATCAAGGGCGACCCCCCCCCAAAAGCACAGGGAACGCTACAAAACATTCCTCAATCAACTAACAGGGCAAAGAATCTGAAACCCTACGGGTACAGCTACGTTTATAATTGCAACAAGCGGCTGTAGAGCTCAGCAGACGCAACACTGTATGTAAACTATGCTGAGAGGGAAAAGGACTGTTCAACGACAAGGAAACGAAGGGGTTAAGAAACGCCTAGTCTGTTACCTCAGGCCTCTGTGACATCGGCCGGTGTCACACCCCTGGAGCCTCAGCAGGCCTGGGTCCCACGGCTGGAGTATGCTGCTGCTGAGGGAACAAGGTAGCAGGACGTGCCACCTGACCAGCGGCCCCTCGGACCTCTACTGCCCATTCTCCCCTGCGTGGTACCACAATGTCCCGATCCAACGTGGCCCTCCTACAGGTAAGTAAATCCTGGTGCACCCGGATGATGGTGGAGCAGTTGAGAGGGAAGAGCTGTGAAGAAACGGGATCTCCACAGTTCCTGCTAGGCAGGTTCCCACCTCCAGCCCACTTCCTTAGATTCGACCCACCTGCGAACCACAGCACCCTCCGAGTAGCCCACTTGCAAGTCTTGCGATAGGCCTGGGGTGGGGCAGTGCAGGTTAAGGGGCAGGAGGCGAGCATACGCAAGCCCTGGGGTGTGTGTTTAGCCACGTTCGACTCCCCATTTCCAAACCAACACCGGGAACCCCACTAAGGATTTGTTTCCCCAAGTTACCGGAGAGAAAGCGGAGCAGTGCTGCCGCCTTGTGGCACACTGCCGTAACAACCTTACAAACTGTGCCGAAGGGCTCCTATCATTCACAAGGCCTGCGGCCGGCGGCTTTGCAAACACAACCCTGCCCTCAAGAAATATCCTGGGCTAGGTAATCTGAAACGAATTCAAATCAGGCCCGACTCTCAGGCAGAAACCTTACAGGACCTCAGTGGTACTCACGCGCGTTTTAGAAAACAGCACATTCAAATGAAAAGATGCTCAGCATCTGTCTTGATTAGAGAGTGCAAGGGAAGCTAGACGAGGGTTTCCCTGGCTGCAGTCCTCACAAACCCTAAAAGCGTAAGTGCTCAAGAGGGCATGCCCAACAGAGAAGCCTACTATTGCTGTGGCTGGCATTGTAAATTGGTAACAGCCGGTAGGAAGATCAGTAGGCAAGTTCCTTACCAGACTAAACACTGGAGGGACCACGAGATTGGGCAACCCCGCTGCAGGTCGGATAACCAGAGACTAGCATCATTGGAAGGAAGCACTTGCACCCCAGCGGTCGTTGTGGTACCCTTTACCACAGCCAAGACACGCAAACGCACGAAATATCGAACGAGGGGTGAATGGAGAAAGGTGTTCTGCTACCTGTACTCCCTCGACTACCACTCGTCCACAGAACCAAATGAACTCATACCATTTGCAGCAGCGTGGGTGCAGCAGTAGATGATCTCACTAATTCTGGTAGAGACAGCAAGACACATATCGCAGGATATCTCTTATATGTGCAGTCTAAATAGGGATACAAAGGAAACACAGGGTTCACAGAGGGAAGAAAGAAGGGTGGAGTTCTCAGAGGGGGAAATTGGAGACCGGGGAAGGGTGCAGTGGGAGGTTGGGATTCAGAGAAACACACTTAACTTATCAAAAAGTGCTCATCAAGGGCGACCCCCCCAAAAGCACAGGGAACGCTACAAAACATTCCTCAATCAACTAACAGGGCAAAGAATCTGAAACCCTACGGGTACAGCTACGTTTATAATTGCAACAAGCGGCTGTAGAACTCAGCAGACGCAACACTGTATGTAAACTATGCTGAGAGGGAAAAGGACTGTTCAACGACAAGGCAAAGAAGGGGTTAAGAAACGCCTAGTCTGTTACCTCAGGCCTCTGTGACATCGGCCGGTGTCACACCCCTGGAGCCTCAGCAGGCCTGGGTCCCACGGCTGGAGTATGCTGCTGCTGAGGGAACAAGGTAGCAGGACGTGCCACCTGACCAGCGGCCCCTCGGACCTCTACTGCCCATTCTCCCCTGCGTGGTACCACAATGTCCCGATCCAACGTGGCCCTCCTACAGGTAAGTAAAGCCTGGTGCACCCAGATGATGGTGGAGCAGCTGAGAGGGAAGAGCTGTGAAGAAACGGGATCTCCACAGTTCCTGCTAGGCAGGTTCCCACCTCCAGCCCACTTCCTTAGAGTCGACCCACCTGCAAACCACAGCACCCTCCGAGTAGCCCACTTGCAAGTCTTGCGATAGGCCTGGGGTGGGGCAGTGCAGGTTAAGGGGCAGGAGGCGAGCATACGCAAGCCCTGGGGTGTGTGCTTAGCCACGTTCGACTCCCCATTTCCAATCCAACACCGGGAACCTCGCTAAGGCTTTGTTTCCCCAAGTTACCGGAGAGAACGCGGAGCAGTGCTGCCGCCTTGTGGCACACTGCCGTAACAACCTTACAAACTGTGCCGAAGGGCTCCTATCATTCACAAGGCCTGAGGCCGGCGGCTTTGCAAACACAACCCTGCCCTCAAGAAATATCCTGGGCTAGGTAATCTGAAACGAATTCAAATCAGGCCCGACTCTCAGGCAGAAACCTTACAAGACCTCAGTGGTACTCACGCGCGTTTTAGAAAACAGCACATTCAAATGAAAAGATGCTCAGCATCTGTCTTGATTAGAGAGTGCAAGGGAAGCTAGACGAGGGTTTCCCTGGCTGCAGTCCTCACAAACCCTAAAAGCGTAAGTGCTCAAGAGGGCATGCCCAACAGAGAAGCCTACTATTGCTGTGGCTGGCATTGTTAATTGGTAACAGCCGGTAGGAAGATCAGTAGGCAAGTTCCTTACCAGACTAAACACTGGAGGGACCACGAGATTGGGCAACCCCGCTGCAGGTCGGATAACCAGAGACTAGCATCATTGGAAGGAAGCACTTGCACCCCAGCGGTCGTTGTGGTACCCTTTACCACAGCCAAGACACGCAAGCACACGAAATATCGAACGAGGGGTGAATGGAGAAAGGTGTTCTGCTACCTACACTCCCTCGACTACCACTCGTCCACAGAACCAAATGAACTCATACCATTTGCAGCAGCGAGGGTGCAGCAGTAGATGATCTCACTAATTCTGGTAGAGACAGCAAGACACATATCGCAGGATATCTCTTATATGTGCAGTCTAAATAGGGATACAAAGGAAACACAGGGTTCACAGAGGGAAGAAAGAAGCGTGGAGTTCTCAGAGGGGGAAATTGGAGACCGGGGAAGGGTGCAGTGGGAGGTTGGGATTCAGAGAAACACACTTAACTTATCAAAAAGTGCTCATCAAGGGCGACCCCCCCCCAAAAGCACAGGGAACGCTACAAAACATTCCTCAATCAACTAACAGGGCAAAGAATCTGAAACCCTACGGGTACAGCTACGTTTATAATTGCAACAAGCGGCTGTAGAGCTCAGCAGACGCAACACTGTATGTAAACTATGCTGAGAGGGAAAAGGACTGTTCAACGACAAGGCAAAGAAGGGGTTAAGAAACGCCTAGTCTGTTACCTCAGGCCTCTGTGACATCGGCCGGTGTCACACCCCTGGAGCCTCAGCAGGCCTGGGTCCCACGGCTGGAGTATGCTGCTGCTGAGGGAACAAGGTAGCAGGACGTGCCACCTGACCAGCGGCCCCTCGGACCTCTACTGCCCATTCTCCCCTGCGTGGTACCACAATGTCCCGATCCAACGTGGCCCTCCTACAGGTAAGTAAAGCCTGGTGCACCCAGATGATGGTGGAGCAGCTGAGAGGGAAGAGCTGTGAAGAAACGGGATCTCCACAGTTCCTGCTAGGCAGGTTCCCACCTCCAGCCCACTTCCTTAGAGTCGACCCACCTGCAAACCACAGCACCCTCCGAGTAGCCCACTTGCAAGTCTTGCGATAGGCCTGGGGTGGGGCAGTGCAGGTTAAGGGGCAGGAGGCGAGCATACGCAAGCCCTGGGGTGTGTGCTTAGCCACGTTCGACTCCCCATTTCCAATCCAACACCGGGAACCTCGCTAAGGCTTTGTTTCCCCAAGTTACCGGAGAGAACGCGGAGCAGTGCTGCCGCCTTGTGGCACACTGCCGTAACAACCTTACAAACTGTGCCGAAGGGCTCCTATCATTCACAAGGCCTGAGGCCGGCGGCTTTGCAAACACAACCCTGCCCTCAAGAAATATCCTGGGCTAGGTAATCTGAAACGAATTCAAATCAGGCCCGACTCTCAGGCAGAAACCTTACAAGACCTCAGTGGTACTCACGCGCGTTTTAGAAAACAGCACATTCAAATGAAAAGATGCTCAGCATCTGTCTTGATTAGAGAGTGCAAGGGAAGCTAGACGAGGGTTTCCCTGGCTGCAGTCCTCACAAACCCTAAAAGCGTAAGTGCTCAAGAGGGCATGCCCAACAGAGAAGCCTACTATTGCTGTGGCTGGCATTGTAAATTGGTAACAGCCGGTAGGAAGATCAGTAGGCAAGTTCCTTACCAGACTAAACACTGGAGGGACCACGAGATTGGGCAACCCCGCTGCAGGTCGGATAACCAGAGACTAGCATCATTGGAAGGAAGCACTTGCACCCCAGCGGTCGTTGTGGTACCCTTTACCACAGCCAAGACACGCAAGCGCACGAAATATCGAACGAGGGGTGAATGGAGAAAGGTGTTCTGCTACCTACACTCCCTCGACTACCACTCGTCCACAGAACCAAATGAACTCATACCATTTGCAGCAGCGAGGGTGCAGCAGTAGATGATCTCACTAATTCTGGTAGAGACAGCAAGACACATATCGCAGGATATCTCTTATATGTGCAGTCTAAATAGGGATACAAAGGAAACACAGGGTTCACAGAGGGAAGAAAGAAGCGTGGAGTTCTCAGAGGGGGAAATTGGAGACCGGGGAAGGGTGCAGTGGGAGGTTGGGATTCAGAGAAACACACTTAACTTATCAAAAAGTGCTCATCAAGGGCGACCCCCCCCCAAAAGCACAGGGAACGCTACAAAACATTCCTCAATCAACTAACAGGGCAAAGAATCTGAAACCCTACGGGTACAGCTACGTTTATAATTGCAACAAGCGGCTGTAGAGCTCAGCAGACGCAACACTGTATGTAAACTATGCTGAGAGGGAAAAGGACTGTTCAACGACAAGGCAAAGAAGGGGTTAAGAAACGCCTAGTCTGTTACCTCAGGCCTCTGTGACATCGGCCGGTGTCACACCCCTGGAGCCTCAGCAGGCCTGGGTCCCACGGCTGGAGTATGCTGCTGCTGAGGGAACAAGGTAGCAGGACGTGCCACCTGACCAGCGGCCCCTCGGACCTCTACTGCCCATTCTCCCCTGCGTGGTACCACAATGTCCCGATCCAACGTGGCCCTCCTACAGGTAAGTAAAGCCTGGTGCACCCAGATGATGGTGGAGCAGCTGAGAGGGAAGAGCTGTGAAGAAACGGGATCTCCACAGTTCCTGCTAGGCAGGTTCCCACCTCCAGCCCACTTCCTTAGAGTCGACCCACCTGCAAACCACAGCACCCTCCGAGTAGCCCACTTGCAAGTCTTGCGATAGGCCTGGGGTGGGGCAGTGCAGGTTAAGGGGCAGGAGGCGAGCATACGCAAGCCCTGGGGTGTGTGCTTAGCCACGTTCGACTCCCCATTTCCAATCCAACACCGGGAACCCCAAGTTACCGGAGAGAACGCGGAGCAGTGCTGCCGCCTTGTGGCACACTGCCGTAACAACCTTACAAACTGTGCCGAAGGGCTCCTATCATTCACAAGGCCTGCGGCCGGCGGCTTTGCAAACACAACCCTGCCCTCAAGAAATATCCTGGGCTAGGTAATCTGAAACGAATTCAAATCAGGCCCGACTCTCAGGCAGAAACCTTACAAGACCTCAGTGGTACTCACGCGCGTTTTAGAAAACAGCACATTCAAATGAAAAGATGCTCAGCATCTGTCTTGATTAGAGAGTGCAAGGGAAGCTAGACGAGGGTTTCCCTGGCTGCAGTCCTCACAAACCCTAAAAGCGTAAGTGCTCAAGAGGGCATGCCCAACAGAGAAGCCTACTATTGCTGTGGCTGGCATTGTAAATTGGTAACAGCCGGTAGGAAGATCAGTAGGCAAGTTCCTTACCAGACTAAACACTGGAGGGACCACGAGATTGGGCAACCCCGCTGCAGGTCGGATAACCAGAGACTAGCATCATTGGAAGGAAGCACTTGCACCCCAGCGGTCGTTGTGGTACCCTTTACCACAGCCAAGACACGCAAGCGCACGAAATATCGAACGAGGGGTGAATGGAGAAAGGTGTTCTGCTACCTACACTCCCTCGACTACCACTCGTCCACAGAACCAAATGAACTCATACCATTTGCAGCAGCGAGGGTGCAGCAGTAGATGATCTCACTAATTCTGGTAGAGACAGCAAGACACATATCGCAGGATATCTCTTATATGTGCAGTCTAAATAGGGATACAAAGGAAACACAGGGTTCACAGAGGGAAGAAAGAAGCGTGGAGTTCTCAGAGGGGGAAATTGGAGACCGGGGAAGGGTGAAGTGGGAGGTTGGGATTCAGAGAAACACAATTAACTTATCAAAAAGTGCTCATCAAGGGCGACCCCCCCCCAAAAGCACAGGGAACGCTACAAAACATTCCTCAATCAACTAACAGGGCAAAGAATCTGAAACCCTACGGGTACAGCTACGTTTATAATTGCAACAAGCGGCTGTAGAGCTCAGCAGACGCAACACTGTATGTAAACTATGCTGAGAGGGAAAAGGACTGTTCAACGACAAGGAAACGAAGGGGTTAAGAAACGCCTAGTCTGTTACCTCAGGCCTCTGTGACATCGGCCGGTGTCACACCCCTGGAGCCTCAGCAGGCCTGGGTCCCACGGCTGGAGTATGCTGCTGCTGAGGGAACAAGGTAGCAGGACGTGCCACCTGACCAGCGGCCCCTCGGACCTCTACTGCCCATTCTCCCCTGCGTGGTACCACAATGTCCCGATCCAACGTGGCCCTCCTACAGGTAAGTAAATCCTGGTGCACCCGGATGATGGTGGAGCAGTTGAGAGGGAAGAGCTGTGAAGAAACGGGATCTCCACAGTTCCTGCTAGGCAGGTTCCCACCTCCAGCCCACTTCCTTAGATTCGACCCACCTGCGAACCACAGCACCCTCCGAGTAGCCCACTTGCAAGTCTTGCGATAGGCCTGGGGTGGGGCAGTGCAGGTTAAGGGGCAGGAGGCGAGCATACGCAAGCCCTGGGGTGTGTGTTTAGCCACGTTCGACTCCCCATTTCCAAACCAACACCGGGAACCCCACTAAGGATTTGTTTCCCCAAGTTACCGGAGAGAAAGCGGAGCAGTGCTGCCGCCTTGTGGCACACTGCCGTAACAACCTTACAAACTGTGCCGAAGGGCTCCTATCATTCACAAGGCCTGCGGCCGGCGGCTTTGCAAACACAACCCTGCCCTCAAGAAATATCCTGGGCTAGGTAATCTGAAACGAATTCAAATCAGGCCCGACTCTCAGGCAGAAACCTTACAGGACCTCAGTGGTACTCACGCGCGTTTTAGAAAACAGCACATTCAAATGAAAAGATGCTCAGCATCTGTCTTGATTAGAGAGTGCAAGGGAAGCTAGACGAGGGTTTCCCTGGCTGCAGTCCTCACAAACCCTAAAAGCGTAAGTGCTCAAGAGGGCATGCCCAACAGAGAAGCCTACTATTGCTGTGGCTGGCATTGTAAATTGGTAACAGCCGGTAGGAAGATCAGTAGGCAAGTTCCTTACCAGACTAAACACTGGAGGGACCACGAGATTGGGCAACCCCGCTGCAGGTCGGATAACCAGAGACTAGCATCATTGGAAGGAAGCACTTGCACCCCAGCGGTCGTTGTGGTACCCTTTACCACAGCCAAGACACGCAAACGCACGAAATATCGAACGAGGGGTGAATGGAGAAAGGTGTTCTGCTACCTGTACTCCCTCGACTACCACTCGTCCACAGAACCAAATGAACTCATACCATTTGCAGCAGCGTGGGTGCAGCAGTAGATGATCTCACTAATTCTGGTAGAGACAGCAAGACACATATCGCAGGATATCTCTTATATGTGCAGTCTAAATAGGGATACAAAGGAAACACAGGGTTCACAGAGGGAAGAAAGAAGGGTGGAGTTCTCAGAGGGGGAAATTGGAGACCGGGGAAGGGTGCAGTGGGAGGTTGGGATTCAGAGAAACACACTTAACTTATCAAAAAGTGCTCATCAAGGGCGACCCCCCCAAAAGCACAGGGAACGCTACAAAACATTCCTCAATCAACTAACAGGGCAAAGAATCTGAAACCCTACGGGTACAGCTACGTTTATAATTGCAACAAGCGGCTGTAGAACTCAGCAGACGCAACACTGTATGTAAACTATGCTGAGAGGGAAAAGGACTGTTCAACGACAAGGCAAAGAAGGGGTTAAGAAACGCCTAGTCTGTTACCTCAGGCCTCTGTGACATCGGCCGGTGTCACACCCCTGGAGCCTCAGCAGGCCTGGGTCCCACGGCTGGAGTATGCTGCTGCTGAGGGAACAAGGTAGCAGGACGTGCCACCTGACCAGCGGCCCCTCGGACCTCTACTGCCCATTCTCCCCTGCGTGGTACCACAATGTCCCGATCCAACGTGGCCCTCCTACAGGTAAGTAAAGCCTGGTGCACCCAGATGATGGTGGAGCAGCTGAGAGGGAAGAGCTGTGAAGAAACGGGATCTCCACAGTTCCTGCTAGGCAGGTTCCCACCTCCAGCCCACTTCCTTAGAGTCGACCCACCTGCAAACCACAGCACCCTCCGAGTAGCCCACTTGCAAGTCTTGCGATAGGCCTGGGGTGGGGCAGTGCAGGTTAAGGGGCAGGAGGCGAGCATACGCAAGCCCTGGGGTGTGTGCTTAGCCACGTTCGACTCCCCATTTCCAATCCAACACCGGGAACCTCGCTAAGGCTTTGTTTCCCCAAGTTACCGGAGAGAACGCGGAGCAGTGCTGCCGCCTTGTGGCACACTGCCGTAACAACCTTACAAACTGTGCCGAAGGGCTCCTATCATTCACAAGGCCTGAGGCCGGCGGCTTTGCAAACACAACCCTGCCCTCAAGAAATATCCTGGGCTAGGTAATCTGAAACGAATTCAAATCAGGCCCGACTCTCAGGCAGAAACCTTACAAGACCTCAGTGGTACTCACGCGCGTTTTAGAAAACAGCACATTCAAATGAAAAGATGCTCAGCATCTGTCTTGATTAGAGAGTGCAAGGGAAGCTAGACGAGGGTTTCCCTGGCTGCAGTCCTCACAAACCCTAAAAGCGTAAGTGCTCAAGAGGGCATGCCCAACAGAGAAGCCTACTATTGCTGTGGCTGGCATTGTTAATTGGTAACAGCCGGTAGGAAGATCAGTAGGCAAGTTCCTTACCAGACTAAACACTGGAGGGACCACGAGATTGGGCAACCCCGCTGCAGGTCGGATAACCAGAGACTAGCATCATTGGAAGGAAGCACTTGCACCCCAGCGGTCGTTGTGGTACCCTTTACCACAGCCAAGACACGCAAGCACACGAAATATCGAACGAGGGGTGAATGGAGAAAGGTGTTCTGCTACCTACACTCCCTCGACTACCACTCGTCCACAGAACCAAATGAACTCATACCATTTGCAGCAGCGAGGGTGCAGCAGTAGATGATCTCACTAATTCTGGTAGAGACAGCAAGACACATATCGCAGGATATCTCTTATATGTGCAGTCTAAATAGGGATACAAAGGAAACACAGGGTTCACAGAGGGAAGAAAGAAGCGTGGAGTTCTCAGAGGGGGAAATTGGAGACCGGGGAAGGGTGCAGTGGGAGGTTGGGATTCAGAGAAACACACTTAACTTATCAAAAAGTGCTCATCAAGGGCGACCCCCCCCCAAAAGCACAGGGAACGCTACAAAACATTCCTCAATCAACTAACAGGGCAAAGAATCTGAAACCCTACGGGTACAGCTACGTTTATAATTGCAACAAGCGGCTGTAGAGCTCAGCAGACGCAACACTGTATGTAAACTATGCTGAGAGGGAAAAGGACTGTTCAACGACAAGGCAAAGAAGGGGTTAAGAAACGCCTAGTCTGTTACCTCAGGCCTCTGTGACATCGGCCGGTGTCACACCCCTGGAGCCTCAGCAGGCCTGGGTCCCACGGCTGGAGTATGCTGCTGCTGAGGGAACAAGGTAGCAGGACGTGCCACCTGACCAGCGGCCCCTCGGACCTCTACTGCCCATTCTCCCCTGCGTGGTACCACAATGTCCCGATCCAACGTGGCCCTCCTACAGGTAAGTAAAGCCTGGTGCACCCAGATGATGGTGGAGCAGCTGAGAGGGAAGAGCTGTGAAGAAACGGGATCTCCACAGTTCCTGCTAGGCAGGTTCCCACCTCCAGCCCACTTCCTTAGAGTCGACCCACCTGCAAACCACAGCACCCTCCGAGTAGCCCACTTGCAAGTCTTGCGATAGGCCTGGGGTGGGGCAGTGCAGGTTAAGGGGCAGGAGGCGAGCATACGCAAGCCCTGGGGTGTGTGCTTAGCCACGTTCGACTCCCCATTTCCAATCCAACACCGGGAACCTCGCTAAGGCTTTGTTTCCCCAAGTTACCGGAGAGAACGCGGAGCAGTGCTGCCGCCTTGTGGCACACTGCCGTAACAACCTTACAAACTGTGCCGAAGGGCTCCTATCATTCACAAGGCCTGAGGCCGGCGGCTTTGCAAACACAACCCTGCCCTCAAGAAATATCCTGGGCTAGGTAATCTGAAACGAATTCAAATCAGGCCCGACTCTCAGGCAGAAACCTTACAAGACCTCAGTGGTACTCACGCGCGTTTTAGAAAACAGCACATTCAAATGAAAAGATGCTCAGCATCTGTCTTGATTAGAGAGTGCAAGGGAAGCTAGACGAGGGTTTCCCTGGCTGCAGTCCTCACAAACCCTAAAAGCGTAAGTGCTCAAGAGGGCATGCCCAACAGAGAAGCCTACTATTGCTGTGGCTGGCATTGTAAATTGGTAACAGCCGGTAGGAAGATCAGTAGGCAAGTTCCTTACCAGACTAAACACTGGAGGGACCACGAGATTGGGCAACCCCGCTGCAGGTCGGATAACCAGAGACTAGCATCATTGGAAGGAAGCACTTGCACCCCAGCGGTCGTTGTGGTACCCTTTACCACAGCCAAGACACGCAAGCGCACGAAATATCGAACGAGGGGTGAATGGAGAAAGGTGTTCTGCTACCTACACTCCCTCGACTACCACTCGTCCACAGAACCAAATGAACTCATACCATTTGCAGCAGCGAGGGTGCAGCAGTAGATGATCTCACTAATTCTGGTAGAGACAGCAAGACACATATCGCAGGATATCTCTTATATGTGCAGTCTAAATAGGGATACAAAGGAAACACAGGGTTCACAGAGGGAAGAAAGAAGCGTGGAGTTCTCAGAGGGGGAAATTGGAGACCGGGGAAGGGTGCAGTGGGAGGTTGGGATTCAGAGAAACACACTTAACTTATCAAAAAGTGCTCATCAAGGGCGACCCCCCCCCAAAAGCACAGGGAACGCTACAAAACATTCCTCAATCAACTAACAGGGCAAAGAATCTGAAACCCTACGGGTACAGCTACGTTTATAATTGCAACAAGCGGCTGTAGAGCTCAGCAGACGCAACACTGTATGTAAACTATGCTGAGAGGGAAAAGGACTGTTCAACGACAAGGCAAAGAAGGGGTTAAGAAACGCCTAGTCTGTTACCTCAGGCCTCTGTGACATCGGCCGGTGTCACACCCCTGGAGCCTCAGCAGGCCTGGGTCCCACGGCTGGAGTATGCTGCTGCTGAGGGAACAAGGTAGCAGGACGTGCCACCTGACCAGCGGCCCCTCGGACCTCTACTGCCCATTCTCCCCTGCGTGGTACCACAATGTCCCGATCCAACGTGGCCCTCCTACAGGTAAGTAAAGCCTGGTGCACCCAGATGATGGTGGAGCAGCTGAGAGGGAAGAGCTGTGAAGAAACGGGATCTCCACAGTTCCTGCTAGGCAGGTTCCCACCTCCAGCCCACTTCCTTAGAGTCGACCCACCTGCAAACCACAGCACCCTCCGAGTAGCCCACTTGCAAGTCTTGCGATAGGCCTGGGGTGGGGCAGTGCAGGTTAAGGGGCAGGAGGCGAGCATACGCAAGCCCTGGGGTGTGTGCTTAGCCACGTTCGACTCCCCATTTCCAATCCAACACCGGGAACCTCGCTAAGGCTTTGTTTCCCCAAGTTACCGGAGAGAACGCGGAGCAGTGCTGCCGCCTTGTGGCACACTGCCGTAACAACCTTACAAACTGTGCCGAAGGGCTCCTATCATTCACAAGGCCTGCGGCCGGCGGCTTTGCAAACACAACCCTGCCCTCAAGAAATATCCTGGGCTAGGTAATCTGAAACGAATTCAAATCAGGCCCGACTCTCAGGCAGAAACCTTACAAGACCTCAGTGGTACTCACGCGCGTTTTAGAAAACAGCACATTCAAATGAAAAGATGCTCAGCATCTGTCTTGATTAGAGAGTGCAAGGGAAGCTAGACGAGGGTTTCCCTGGCTGCAGTCCTCACAAACCCTAAAAGCGTAAGTGCTCAAGAGGGCATGCCCAACAGAGAAGCCTACTATTGCTGTGGCTGGCATTGTAAATTGGTAACAGCCGGTAGGAAGATCAGTAGGCAAGTTCCTTACCAGACTAAACACTGGAGGGACCACGAGATTGGGCAACCCCGCTGCAGGTCGGATAACCAGAGACTAGCATCATTGGAAGGAAGCACTTGCACCCCAGCGGTCGTTGTGGTACCCTTTACCACAGCCAAGACACGCAAGCGCACGAAATATCGAACGAGGGGTGAATGGAGAAAGGTGTTCTGCTACCTACACTCCCTCGACTACCACTCGTCCACAGAACCAAATGAACTCATACCATTTGCAGCAGCGAGGGTGCAGCAGTAGATGATCTCACTAATTCTGGTAGAGACAGCAAGACACATATCGCAGGATATCTCTTATATGTGCAGTCTAAATAGGGATACAAAGGAAACACAGGGTTCACAGAGGGAAGAAAGAAGCGTGGAGTTCTCAGAGGGGGAAATTGGAGACCGGGGAAGGGTGCAGTGGGAGGTTGGGATTCAGAGAAACACACTTAACTTATCAAAAAGTGCTCATCAAGGGCGACCCCCCCCCAAAAGCACAGGGAACGCTACAAAACATTCCTCAATCAACTAACAGGGCAAAGAATCTGAAACCCTACGGGTACAGCTACGTTTATAATTGCAACAAGCGGCTGTAGAGCTCAGCAGACGCAACACTGTATGTAAACTATGCTGAGAGGGAAAAGGACTGTTCAACGACAAGGCAAAGAAGGGGTTAAGAAACGCCTAGTCTGTTACCTCAGGCCTCTGTGACATCGGCCGGTGTCACACCCCTGGAGCCTCAGCAGGCCTGGGTCCCACGGCTGGAGTATGCTGCTGCTGAGGGAACAAGGTAGCAGGACGTGCCACCTGACCAGCGGCCCCTCGGACCTCTACTGCCCATTCTCCCCTGCGTGGTACCACAATGTCCCGATCCAACGTGGCCCTCCTACAGGTAAGTAAAGCCTGGTGCACCCAGATGATGGTGGAGCAGCTGAGAGGGAAGAGCTGTGAAGAAACGGGATCTCCACAGTTCCTGCTAGGCAGGTTCCCACCTCCAGCCCACTTCCTTAGAGTCGACCCACCTGCAAACCACAGCACCCTCCGAGTAGCCCACTTGCAAGTCTTGCGATAGGCCTGGGGTGGGGCAGTGCAGGTTAAGGGGCAGGAGGCGAGCATACGCAAGCCCTGGGGTGTGTGCTTAGCCACGTTCGACTCCCCATTTCCAATCCAACACCGGGAACCTCGCTAAGGCTTTGTTTCCCCAAGTTACCGGAGAGAACGCGGAGCAGTGCTGCCGCCTTGTGGCACACTGCCGTAACAACCTTACAAACTGTGCCGAAGGGCTCCTATCATTCACAAGGCCTGCGGCCGGCGGCTTTGCAAACACAACCCTGCCCTCAAGAAATATCCTGGGCTAGGTAATCTGAAACGAATTCAAATCAGGCCCGACTCTCAGGCAGAAACCTTACAAGACCTCAGTGGTACTCACGCGCGTTTTAGAAAACAGCACATTCAAATGAAAAGATGCTCAGCATCTGTCTTGATTAGAGAGTGCAAGGGAAGCTAGACGAGGGTTTCCCTGGCTGCAGTCCTCACAAACCCTAAAAGCGTAAGTGCTCAAGAGGGCATGCCCAACAGAGAAGCCTACTATTGCTGTGGCTGGCATTGTAAATTGGTAACAGCCGGTAGGAAGATCAGTAGGCAAGTTCCTTACCAGACTAAACACTGGAGGGACCACGAGATTGGGCAACCCCGCTGCAGGTCGGATAACCAGAGACTAGCATCATTGGAAGGAAGCACTTGCACCCCAGCGGTCGTTGTGGTACCCTTTACCACAGCCAAGACACGCAAACGCACGAAATATCGAACGAGGGGTGAATGGAGAAAGGTGTTCTGCTACCTGTACTCCCTCGACTACCACTCGTCCACAGAACCAAATGAACTCATACCATTTGCAGCAGCGTGGGTGCAGCAGTAGATGATCTCACTAATTCTGGTAGAGACAGCAAGACACATATCGCAGGATATCTCTTATATGTGCAGTCTAAATAGGGATACAAAGGAAACACAGGGTTCACAGAGGGAAGAAAGAAGCGTGGAGTTCTCAGAGGGGGAAATTGGAGACCGGGGAAGGGTGCAGTGGGAGGTTGGGATTCAGAGAAACACACTTAACTTATCAAAAAGTGCTCATCAAGGGCGACCCCCCCAAAAGCACAGGGAACGCTACAAAACATTCCTCAATCAACTAACAGGGCAAAGAATCTGAAACCCTACGGGTACAGCTACGTTTATAATTGCAACAAGCGGCTGTAGAACTCAGCAGACGCAACACTGTATGTAAACTATGCTGAGAGGGAAAAGGACTGTTCAACGACAAGGCAAAGAAGGGGTTAAGAAACGCCTAGTCTGTTACCTCAGGCCTCTGTGACATCGGCCGGTGTCACACCCCTGGAGCCTCAGCAGGCCTGGGTCCCACGGCTGGAGTATGCTGCTGCTGAGGGAACAAGGTAGCAGGACGTGCCACCTGACCAGCGGCCCCTCGGACCTCTACTGCCCATTCTCCCCTGCGTGGTACCACAATGTCCCGATCCAACGTGGCCCTCCTACAGGTAAGTAAAGCCTGGTGCACCCAGATGATGGTGGAGCAGCTGAGAGGGAAGAGCTGTGAAGAAACGGGATCTCCACAGTTCCTGCTAGGCAGGTTCCCACCTCCAGCCCACTTCCTTAGAGTCGACCCACCTGCAAACCACAGCACCCTCCGAGTAGCCCACTTGCAAGTCTTGCGATAGGCCTGGGGTGGGGCAGTGCAGGTTAAGGGGCAGGAGGCGAGCATACGCAAGCCCTGGGGTGTGTGCTTAGCCACGTTCGACTCCCCATTTCCAATCCAACACCGGGAACCTCGCTAAGGCTTTGTTTCCCCAAGTTACCGGAGAGAACGCGGAGCAGTGCTGCCGCCTTGTGGCACACTGCCGTAACAACCTTACAAACTGTGCCGAAGGGCTCCTATCATTCACAAGGCCTGAGGCCGGCGGCTTTGCAAACACAACCCTGCCCTCAAGAAATATCCTGGGCTAGGTAATCTGAAACGAATTCAAATCAGGCCCGACTCTCAGGCAGAAACCTTACAAGACCTCAGTGGTACTCACGCGCGTTTTAGAAAACAGCACATTCAAATGAAAAGATGCTCAGCATCTGTCTTGATTAGAGAGTGCAAGGGAAGCTAGACGAGGGTTTCCCTGGCTGCAGTCCTCACAAACCCTAAAAGCGTAAGTGCTCAAGAGGGCATGCCCAACAGAGAAGCCTACTATTGCTGTGGCTGGCATTGTAAATTGGTAACAGCCGGTAGGAAGATCAGTAGGCAAGTTCCTTACCAGACTAAACACTGGAGGGACCACGAGATTGGGCAACCCCGCTGCAGGTCGGATAACCAGAGACTAGCATCATTGGAAGGAAGCACTTGCACCCCAGCGGTCGTTGTGGTACCCTTTACCACAGCCAAGACACGCAAGCGCACGAAATATCGAACGAGGGGTGAATGGAGAAAGGTGTTCTGCTACCTACACTCCCTCGACTACCACTCGTCCACAGAACCAAATGAACTCATACCATTTGCAGCAGCGAGGGTGCAGCAGTAGATGATCTCACTAATTCTGGTAGAGACAGCAAGACACATATCGCAGGATATCTCTTATATGTGCAGTCTAAATAGGGATACAAAGGAAACACAGGGTTCACAGAGGGAAGAAAGAAGTGTGGAGTTCTCAGAGGGGGAAATTGGAGACCGGGGAAGGGTGCAGTGGGAGGTTGGGATTCAGAGAAACACACTTAACTTATCAAAAAGTGCTCATCAAGGGCGACCCCCCCCCAAAAGCACAGGGAACGCTACAAAACATTCCTCAATCAACTAACAGGGCAAAGAATCTGAAACCCTACGGGTACAGCTACGTTTATAATTGCAACAAGCGGCTGTAGAGCTCAGCAGACGCAACACTGTATGTAAACTATGCTGAGAGGGAAAAGGACTGTTCAACGACAAGGCAAAGAAGGGGTTAAGAAACGCCTAGTCTGTTACCTCAGGCCTCTGTGACATCGGCCGGTGTCACACCCCTGGAGCCTCAGCAGGCCTGGGTCCCACGGCTGGAGTATGCTGCTGCTGAGGGAACAAGGTAGCAGGACGTGCCACCTGACCAGCGGCCCCTCGGACCTCTACTGCCCATTCTCCCCTGCGTGGTACCACAATGTCCCGATCCAACGTGGCCCTCCTACAGGTAAGTAAAGCCTGGTGCACCCAGATGATGGTGGAGCAGCTGAGAGGGAAGAGCTGTGAAGAAACGGGATCTCCACAGTTCCTGCTAGGCAGGTTCCCACCTCCAGCCCACTTCCTTAGAGTCGACCCACCTGCAAACCACAGCACCCTCCGAGTAGCCCACTTGCAAGTCTTGCGATAGGCCTGGGGTGGGGCAGTGCAGGTTAAGGGGCAGGAGGCGAGCATACGCAAGCCCTGGGGTGTGTGCTTAGCCACGTTCGACTCCCCATTTCCAATCCAACACCGGGAACCTCGCTAAGGCTTTGTTTCCCCAAGTTACCGGAGAGAACGCGGAGCAGTGCTGCCGCCTTGTGGCACACTGCCGTAACAACCTTACAAACTGTGCCGAAGGGCTCCTATCATTCACAAGGCCTGAGGCCGGCGGCTTTGCAAACACAACCCTGCCCTCAAGAAATATCCTGGGCTAGGTAATCTGAAACGAATTCAAATCAGGCCCGACTCTCAGGCAGAAACCTTACAAGACCTCAGTGGTACTCACGCGCGTTTTAGAAAACAGCACATTCAAATGAAAAGATGCTCAGCATCTGTCTTGATTAGAGAGTGCAAGGGAAGCTAGACGAGGGTTTCCCTGGCTGCAGTCCTCACAAACCCTAAAAGCGTAAGTGCTCAAGAGGGCATGCCCAACAGAGAAGCCTACTATTGCTGTGGCTGGCATTGTAAATTGGTAACAGCCGGTAGGAAGATCAGTAGGCAAGTTCCTTACCAGACTAAACACTGGAGGGACCACGAGATTGGGCAACCCCGCTGCAGGTCGGATAACCAGAGACTAGCATCATTGGAAGGAAGCACTTGCACCCCAGCGGTCGTTGTGGTACCCTTTACCACAGCCAAGACACGCAAGCGCACGAAATATCGAACGAGGGGTGAATGGAGAAAGGTGTTCTGCTACCTACACTCCCTCGACTACCACTCGTCCACAGAACCAAATGAACTCATACCATTTGCAGCAGCGAGGGTGCAGCAGTAGATGATCTCACTAATTCTGGTAGAGACAGCAAGACACATATCGCAGGATATCTCTTATATGTGCAGTCTAAATAGGGATACAAAGGAAACACAGGGTTCACAGAGGGAAGAAAGAAGCGTGGAGTTCTCAGAGGGGGAAATTGGAGACCGGGGAAGGGTGCAGTGGGAGGTTGGGATTCAGAGAAACACACTTAACTTATCAAAAAGTGCTCATCAAGGGCGACCCCCCCCCAAAAGCACAGGGAACGCTACAAAACATTCCTCAATCAACTAACAGGGCAAAGAATCTGAAACCCTACGGGTACAGCTACGTTTATAATTGCAACAAGCGGCTGTAGAGCTCAGCAGACGCAACACTGTATGTAAACTATGCTGAGAGGGAAAAGGACTGTTCAACGACAAGGCAAAGAAGGGGTTAAGAAACGCCTAGTCTGTTACCTCAGGCCTCTGTGACATCGGCCGGTGTCACACCCCTGGAGCCTCAGCAGGCCTGGGTCCCACGGCTGGAGTATGCTGCTGCTGAGGGAACAAGGTAGCAGGACGTGCCACCTGACCAGCGGCCCCTCGGACCTCTACTGCCCATTCTCCCCTGCGTGGTACCACAATGTCCCGATCCAACGTGGCCCTCCTACAGGTAAGTAAAGCCTGGTGCACCCAGATGATGGTGGAGCAGCTGAGAGGGAAGAGCTGTGAAGAAACGGGATCTCCACAGTTCCTGCTAGGCAGGTTCCCACCTCCAGCCCACTTCCTTAGAGTCGACCCACCTGCAAACCACAGCACCCTCCGAGTAGCCCACTTGCAAGTCTTGCGATAGGCCTGGGGTGGGGCAGTGCAGGTTAAGGGGCAGGAGGCGAGCATACGCAAGCCCTGGGGTGTGTGCTTAGCCACGTTCGACTCCCCATTTCCAATCCAACACCGGGAACCCCAAGTTACCGGAGAGAACGCGGAGCAGTGCTGCCGCCTTGTGGCACACTGCCGTAACAACCTTACAAACTGTGCCGAAGGGCTCCTATCATTCACAAGGCCTGCGGCCGGCGGCTTTGCAAACACAACCCTGCCCTCAAGAAATATCCTGGGCTAGGTAATCTGAAACGAATTCAAATCAGGCCCGACTCTCAGGCAGAAACCTTACAAGACCTCAGTGGTACTCACGCGCGTTTTAGAAAACAGCACATTCAAATGAAAAGATGCTCAGCATCTGTCTTGATTAGAGAGTGCAAGGGAAGCTAGACGAGGGTTTCCCTGGCTGCAGTCCTCACAAACCCTAAAAGCGTAAGTGCTCAAGAGGGCATGCCCAACAGAGAAGCCTACTATTGCTGTGGCTGGCATTGTAAATTGGTAACAGCCGGTAGGAAGATCAGTAGGCAAGTTCCTTACCAGACTAAACACTGGAGGGACCACGAGATTGGGCAACCCCGCTGCAGGTCGGATAACCAGAGACTAGCATCATTGGAAGGAAGCACTTGCACCCCAACGGTCGTTGTGGTACCCTTTACCACAGCCAAGACACGCAAACGCATGAAGTATCGAACGAGGGGTGAATGGAGAAAGGTGTTCTGCTACGTACACTCCCTCGACTACCACTCGTCCACAGAACCAAATGAACTCATACCATTTGCAGCAGCGTGGGTGCAGCAGTAGATGATCTCACTAATTCTGGTAGAGACAGCAAGACACATATCGCAGGATATCTCTTATATGTGCAGTCTAAATAGGGATACAAAGGAAACACAGGGTTCACAGAGGGAAGAAAGAAGCGTGGAGTTCTCAGAGGGGGAAATTGGAGACCGGGGAAGGGTGAAGTGGGAGGTTGGGATTCAGAGAAACACACTTAACTTATCAAAAAGTGCTCATCAAGGGCGACCCCCCCCCAAAAGCACAGGGAACGCTACAAAACATTCCTCAATCAACTAACAGGGCAAAGAATCTGAAACCCTACGAGTACAGCTACGTTTATAATTGCAACAAGCGGCTGTAGAACTCAGCAGACGCAACACTGTATGTAAACTATGCTGAGAGGGAAAAGGACTGTTCAACGACAAGGCAAAGAAGGGGTTAAGAAACGCCTAGTCTGTTACCTCAGGCCTCTGTGACATCGGCCGGTGTCACACCCCTGGAGCCTCAGCAGGCCTGGGTCCCACGGCTGGAGTATGCTGCTGCTGAGGGAACAAGGTAGCAGGACGTGCCACCTGACCAGCGGCCCCTCGGACCTCTACTGCCCATTCTCCCCTGCGTGGTACCACAATGTCCCGATCCAACGTGGCCCTCCTACAGGTAAGTAAATCCTGGTGCACCCGGATGATGGTGGAGCAGTTGAGAGGGAAGAGCTGTGAAGAAACGGGATCTCCACAGTTCCTGCTAGGCAGGTTCCCACCTCCAGCCCACTTCCTTAGATTCGACCCACCTGCGAACCACAGCACCCTCCGAGTAGCCCACTTGCAAGTCTTGCGATAGGCCTGGGGTGGGGCAGTGCAGGTTAAGGGGCAGGAGGCGAGCATACGCAAGCCCTGGGGTGTGTGTTTAGCCACGTTCGACTCCCCATTTCCAAACCAACACCGGGAACCCCACTAAGGATTTGTTTCCCCAAGTTACCGGAGAGAAAGCGGAGCAGTGCTGCCGCCTTGTGGCACACTGCCGTAACAACCTTACAAACTGTGCCGAAGGGCTCCTATCATTCACAAGGCCTGCGGCCGGCGGCTTTGCAAACACAACCCTGCCCTCAAGAAATATCCTGGGCTAGGTAATCTGAAACGAATTCAAATCAGGCCCGACTCTCAGGCAGAAACCTTACAGGACCTCAGTGGTACTCACGCGCGTTTTAGAAAACAGCACATTCAAATGAAAAGATGCTCAGCATCTGTCTTGATTAGAGAGTGCAAGGGAAGCTAGACGAGGGTTTCCCTGGCTGCAGTCCTCACAAACCCTAAAAGCGTAAGTGCTCAAGAGGGCATGCCCAACAGAGAAGCCTACTATTGCTGTGGCTGGCATTGTAAATTGGTAACAGCCGGTAGGAAGATCAGTAGGCAAGTTCCTTACCAGACTAAACACTGGAGGGACCACGAGATTGGGCAACCCCGCTGCAGGTCGGATAACCAGAGACTAGCATCATTGGAAGGAAGCACTTGCACCCCAGCGGTCGTTGTGGTACCCTTTACCACAGCCAAGACACGCAAACGCACGAAATATCGAACGAGGGGTGAATGGAGAAAGGTGTTCTGCTACCTGTACTCCCTCGACTACCACTCGTCCACAGAACCAAATGAACTCATACCATTTGCAGCAGCGTGGGTGCAGCAGTAGATGATCTCACTAATTCTGGTAGAGACAGCAAGACACATATCGCAGGATATCTCTTATATGTGCAGTCTAAATAGGGATACAAAGGAAACACAGGGTTCACAGAGGGAAGAAAGAAGCGTGGAGTTCTCAGAGGGGGAAATTGGAGACCGGGGAAGGGTGCAGTGGGAGGTTGGGATTCAGAGAAACACACTTAACTTATCAAAAAGTGCTCATCAAGGGCGACCCCCCCAAAAGCACAGGGAACGCTACAAAACATTCCTCAATCAACTAACAGGGCAAAGAATCTGAAACCCTACGGGTACAGCTACGTTTATAATTGCAACAAGCGGCTGTAGAACTCAGCAGACGCAACACTGTATGTAAACTATGCTGAGAGGGAAAAGGACTGTTCAACGACAAGGCAAAGAAGGGGTTAAGAAACGCCTAGTCTGTTACCTCAGGCCTCTGTGACATCGGCCGGTGTCACACCCCTGGAGCCTCAGCAGGCCTGGGTCCCACGGCTGGAGTATGCTGCTGCTGAGGGAACAAGGTAGCAGGACGTGCCACCTGACCAGCGGCCCCTCGGACCTCTACTGCCCATTCTCCCCTGCGTAGTAGCACAATGTCCCGATCCAACGTGGCCCTCCTACAGGTAAGTAAAGCCTGGTGCACCCAGATGATGGTGGAGCAGCTGAGAGGGAAGAGCTGTGAAGAAACGGGATCTCCACAGTTCCTGCTAGGCAGGTTCCCACCTCCAGCCCACTTCCTTAGAGTCGACCCACCTGCAAACCACAGCACCCTCCGAGTAGCCCACTTGCAAGTCTTGCGATAGGCCTGGGGTGGGGCAGTGCAGGTTAAGGGGCAGGAGGCGAGCATACGCAAGCCCTGGGGTGTGTGCTTAGCCACGTTCGACTCCCCATTTCCAATCCAACACCGGGAACCCCAAGTTACCGGAGAGAACGCGGAGCAGTGCTGCCGCCTTGTGGCACACTGCCGTAACAACCTTACAAACTGTGCCGAAGGGCTCCTATCATTCACAAGGCCTGCGGCCGGCGGCTTTGCAAACACAACCCTGCCCTCAAGAAATATCCTGGGCTAGGTAATCTGAAACGAATTCAAATCAGGCCCGACTCTCAGGCAGAAACCTTACAAGACCTCAGTGGTACTCACGCGCGTTTTAGAAAACAGCACATTCAAATGAAAAGATGCTCAGCATCTGTCTTGATTAGAGAGTGCAAGGGAAGCTAGACGAGGGTTTCCCTGGCTGCAGTCCTCACAAACCCTAAAAGCGTAAGTGCTCAAGAGGGCATGCCCAACAGAGAAGCCTACTATTGCTGTGGCTGGCATTGTAAATTGGTAACAGCCGGTAGGAAGATCAGTAGGCAAGTTCCTTACCAGACTAAACACTGGAGGGACCACGAGATTGGGCAACCCCGCTGCAGGTCGGATAACCAGAGAATAGCATCATTGGAAGGAAGCACTTGCACCCCAACGGTCGTTGTGGTACCCTTTACCACAGCCAAGACACGCAAACGCACGAAGTATCGAACGAGGGGTGAATGGAGAAAGGTGTTCTGCTACGTACACTCCCTCGACTACCACTCGTCCACAGAACCAAATGAACTCATACCATTTGCAGCAGCGTGGGTGCAGCAGTAGATGATCTCACTAATTCTGGTAGAGACAGCAAGACACATATCGCAGGATATCTCTTATATGTGCAGTCTAAATAGGGATACAAAGGAAACACAGGGTTCACAGAGGGAAGAAAGAAGCGTGGAGTTCTCAGAGGGGGAAATTGGAGACCGGGGAAGGGTGCAGTGGGAGGTTGGGATTCAGAGAAACACACTTAACTTATCAAAAAGTGCTCATCAAGGGCGACCCCCCCAAAAGCACAGGGAACGCTACAAAACATTCCTCAATCAACTAACAGGGCAAAGAATCTGAAACCCTACGGGTACAGCTACGTTTATAATTGCAAAAAGTGGCTGTAGAACTCAGCAGACGCAACACTGTATGTAAACTATGCTGAGAGGGAAAAGGACTGTTCAACGACAAGGCAAAGAAGGGGTTAAGAAACGCCTAGTCTGTTACCTCAGGCCTCTGTGACATCGGCGGTGTCACACCCCTGGAGCCTCAGCAGGCCTGGGTCCCACGGCTGGAGTATGCTGCTGCTGAGGGAACAAGGTAGCAGGACGTGCCACCTGACCGGCGGCCCCTCGGACCTCTACTGCCCATTCTCCCCTGCGTAGTAGCACAATGTCCCGATCCAACGTGGCCCTCCTACAGGTAAGTAAATCCTGGTGCACCCAGATGATGGTGGAGCAGCTGAGAGGGAAGAGCTGTGAAGAAACGGGATCTCCACAGTTCCTGCTAGGCAGGTTCCCACCTCCAGCCCACTTCCTTAGAGTCGACCCACCTGCAAACCACAGCACCCTCCGAGTAGCCCACTTGCAAGTCTTGCGATAGGCCTGGGGTGGGGCAGTGCAGGTTAAGGGGCAGGAGGCGAGCATACGCAAGCCCTGGGGTGTGTGCTTAGCCACGTTCGACTCCCCATTTCCAATCCAACACCGGGAACCTCGCTAAGGCTTTGTTTCCCCAAGTTACCGGAGAGAACGCGGAGCAGTGCTGCCGCCTTGTGGCACACTGCCGTAACAACCTTACAAACTGTGCCGAAGGGCTCCTATCATTCACAAGGCCTGCGGCCGGCGGCTTTGCAAACACAACCCTGCCCTCAAGAAATATCCTGGGCTAGGTAATCTGAAACGAATTCAAATCAGGCCCGACTCTCAGGCAGAAACCTTACAAGACCTCAGTGGTACTCACGCGCGTTTTAGAAAACAGCACATTCAAATGAAAAGATGCTCAGCATCTGTCTTGATTAGAGAGTGCAAGGGAAGCTAGACGAGGGTTTCCCTGGCTGCAGTCCTCACAAACCCTAAAAGCGTAAGTGCTCAAGAGGGCATGCCCAACAGAGAAGCCTACTATTGCTGTGGCTGGCATTGTAAATTGGTAACAGCCGGTAGGAAGATCAGTAGGCAAGTTCCTTACCAGACTAAACACTGGAGGGACCACGAGATTGGGCAACCCCGCTGCAGGTCGGATAACCAGAGACTAGCATCATTGGAAGGAAGCACTTGCACCCCAGCGGTCGTTGTGGTACCCTTTACCACAGCCAAGACACGCAAGCGCACGAAATATCGAACGAGGGGTGAATGGAGAAAGGTGTTCTGCTACCTACACTCCCTCGACTACCACTCGTCCACAGAACCAAATGAACTCATACCATTTGCAGCAGCGAGGGTGCAGCAGTAGATGATCTCACTAATTCTGGTAGAGACAGCAAGACACATATCGCAGGATATCTCTTATATGTGCAGTCTAAATAGGGATACAAAGGAAACACAGGGTTCACAGAGGGAAGAAAGAAGCGTGGAGTTCTCAGAGGGGGAAATTGGAGACCGGGGAAGGGTGCAGTGGGAGGTTGGGATTCAGAGAAACACACTTAACTTATCAAAAAGTGCTCATCAAGGGCGACCCCCCCAAAAGCACAGGGAACGCTACAAAACATTCCTCAATCAACTAACAGGGCAAAGAATCTGAAACCCTACGGGTACAGCTACGTTTATAATTGCAACAAGCGGCTGTAGAACTCAGCAGACGCAACACTGTATGTAAACTATGCTGAGAGGGAAAAGGACTGTTCAACGACAAGGCAAAGAAGGGGTTAAGAAACGCCTAGTCTGTTACCTCAGGCCTCTGTGACATCGGCCGGTGTCACACCCCTGGAGCCTCAGCAGGCCTGGGTCCCACGGCTGGAGTATGCTGCTGCTGAGGGAACAAGGTAGCAGGACGTGCCACCTGACCAGCGGCCCCTCGGACCTCTACTGCCCATTCTCCCCTGCGTGGTACCACAATGTCCCGATCCAACGTGGCCCTCCTACAGGTAAGTAAAGCCTGGTGCACCCAGATGATGGTGGAGCAGCTGAGAGGGAAGAGCTGTGAAGAAACGGGATCTCCACAGTTCCTGCTAGGCAGGTTCCCACCTCCAGCCCACTTCCTTAGAGTCGACCCACCTGCAAACCACAGCACCCTCCGAGTAGCCCACTTGCAAGTCTTGCGATAGGCCTGGGGTGGGGCAGTGCAGGTTAAGGGGCAGGAGGCGAGCATACGCAAGCCCTGGGGTGTGTGCTTAGCCACGTTCGACTCCCCATTTCCAATCCAACACCGGGAACCCCAAGTTACCGGAGAGAACGCGGAGCAGTGCTGCCGCCTTGTGGCACACTGCCGTAACAACCTTACAAACTGTGCCGAAGGGCTCCTATCATTCACAAGGCCTGCGGCCGGCGGCTTTGCAAACACAACCCTGCCCTCAAGAAATATCCTGGGCTAGGTAATCTGAAACGAATTCAAATCAGGCCCGACTCTCAGGCAGAAACCTTACAAGACCTCAGTGGTACTCACGCGCGTTTTAGAAAACAGCACATTCAAATGAAAAGATGCTCAGCATCTGTCTTGATTAGAGAGTGCAAGGGAAGCTAGACGAGGGTTTCCCTGGCTGCAGTCCTCACAAACCCTAAAAGCGTAAGTGCTCAAGAGGGCATGCCCAACAGAGAAGCCTACTATTGCTGTGGCTGGCATTGTAAATTGGTAACAGCCGGTAGGAAGATCAGTAGGCAAGTTCCTTACCAGACTAAACACTGGAGGGACCACGAGATTGGGCAACCCCGCTGCAGGTCGGATAACCAGAGACTAGCATCATTGGAAGGAAGCACTTGCACCCCAGCGGTCGTTGTGGTACCCTTTACCACAGCCAAGACACGCAAGCGCACGAAATATCGAACGAGGGGTGAATGGAGAAAGGTGTTCTGCTACCTACACTCCCTCGACTACCACTCGTCCACAGAACCAAATGAACTCATACCATTTGCAGCAGCGAGGGTGCAGCAGTAGATGATCTCACTAATTCTGGTAGAGACAGCAAGACACATATCGCAGGATATCTCTTATATGTGCAGTCTAAATAGGGATACAAAGGAAACACAGGGTTCACAGAGGGAAGAAAGAAGCGTGGAGTTCTCAGAGGGGGAAATTGGAGACCGGGGAAGGGTGAAGTGGGAGGTTGGGATTCAGAGAAACACACTTAACTTATCAAAAAGTGCTCATCAAGGGCGACCCCCCCCAAAAGCACAGGGAACGCTACAAAACATTCCTCAATCAACTAACAGGGCAAAGAATCTGAAACCCTACGGGTACAGCTACGTTTATAATTGCAACAAGCGGCTGTAGAGCTCAGCAGACGCAACACTGTATGTAAACTATGCTGAGAGGGAAAAGGACTGTTCAACGACAAGGAAACGAAGGGGTTAAGAAACGCCTAGTCTGTTACCTCAGGCCTCTGTGACATCGGCCGGTGTCACACCCCTGGAGCCTCAGCAGGCCTGGGTCCCACGGCTGGAGTATGCTGCTGCTGAGGGAACAAGGTAGCAGGACGTGCCACCTGACCAGCGGCCCCTCGGACCTCTACTGCCCATTCTCCCCTGCGTGGTACCACAATGTCCCGATCCAACGTGGCCCTCCTACAGGTAAGTAAATCCTGGTGCACCCGGATGATGGTGGAGCAGTTGAGAGGGAAGAGCTGTGAAGAAACGGGATCTCCACAGTTCCTGCTAGGCAGGTTCCCACCTCCAGCCCACTTCCTTAGATTCGACCCACCTGCGAACCACAGCACCCTCCGAGTAGCCCACTTGCAAGTCTTGCGATAGGCCTGGGGTGGGGCAGTGCAGGTTAAGGGGCAGGAGGCGAGCATACGCAAGCCCTGGGGTGTGTGTTTAGCCACGTTCGACTCCCCATTTCCAAACCAACACCGGGAACCCCACTAAGGATTTGTTTCCCCAAGTTACCGGAGAGAAAGCGGAGCAGTGCTGCCGCCTTGTGGCACACTGCCGTAACAACCTTACAAACTGTGCCGAAGGGCTCCTATCATTCACAAGGCCTGCGGCCGGCGGCTTTGCAAACACAACCCTGCCCTCAAGAAATATCCTGGGCTAGGTAATCTGAAACGAATTCAAATCAGGCCCGACTCTCAGGCAGAAACCTTACAGGACCTCAGTGGTACTCACGCGCGTTTTAGAAAACAGCACATTCAAATGAAAAGATGCTCAGCATCTGTCTTGATTAGAGAGTGCAAGGGAAGCTAGACGAGGGTTTCCCTGGCTGCAGTCCTCACAAACCCTAAAAGCGTAAGTGCTCAAGAGGGCATGCCCAACAGAGAAGCCTACTATTGCTGTGGCTGGCATTGTAAATTGGTAACAGCCGGTAGGAAGATCAGTAGGCAAGTTCCTTACCAGACTAAACACTGGAGGGACCACGAGATTGGGCAACCCCGCTGCAGGTCGGATAACCAGAGACTAGCATCATTGGAAGGAAGCACTTGCACCCCAGCGGTCGTTGTGGTACCCTTTACCACAGCCAAGACACGCAAACGCACGAAATATCGAACGAGGGGTGAATGGAGAAAGGTGTTCTGCTACCTGTACTCCCTCGACTACCACTCGTCCACAGAACCAAATGAACTCATACCATTTGCAGCAGCGTGGGTGCAGCAGTAGATGATCTCACTAATTCTGGTAGAGACAGCAAGACACATATCGCAGGATATCTCTTATATGTGCAGTCTAAATAGGGATACAAAGGAAACACAGGGTTCACAGAGGGAAGAAAGAAGGGTGGAGTTCTCAGAGGGGGAAATTGGAGACCGGGGAAGGGTGCAGTGGGAGGTTGGGATTCAGAGAAACACACTTAACTTATCAAAAAGTGCTCATCAAGGGCGACCCCCCCAAAAGCACAGGGAACGCTACAAAACATTCCTCAATCAACTAACAGGGCAAAGAATCTGAAACCCTACGGGTACAGCTACGTTTATAATTGCAACAAGCGGCTGTAGAACTCAGCAGACGCAACACTGTATGTAAACTATGCTGAGAGGGAAAAGGACTGTTCAACGACAAGGCAAAGAAGGGGTTAAGAAACGCCTAGTCTGTTACCTCAGGCCTCTGTGACATCGGCCGGTGTCACACCCCTGGAGCCTCAGCAGGCCTGGGTCCCACGGCTGGAGTATGCTGCTGCTGAGGGAACAAGGTAGCAGGACGTGCCACCTGACCAGCGGCCCCTCGGACCTCTACTGCCCATTCTCCCCTGCGTGGTACCACAATGTCCCGATCCAACGTGGCCCTCCTACAGGTAAGTAAAGCCTGGTGCACCCAGATGATGGTGGAGCAGCTGAGAGGGAAGAGCTGTGAAGAAACGGGATCTCCACAGTTCCTGCTAGGCAGGTTCCCACCTCCAGCCCACTTCCTTAGAGTCGACCCACCTGCAAACCACAGCACCCTCCGAGTAGCCCACTTGCAAGTCTTGCGATAGGCCTGGGGTGGGGCAGTGCAGGTTAAGGGGCAGGAGGCGAGCATACGCAAGCCCTGGGGTGTGTGCTTAGCCACGTTCGACTCCCCATTTCCAATCCAACACCGGGAACCTCGCTAAGGCTTTGTTTCCCCAAGTTACCGGAGAGAACGCGGAGCAGTGCTGCCGCCTTGTGGCACACTGCCGTAACAACCTTACAAACTGTGCCGAAGGGCTCCTATCATTCACAAGGCCTGAGGCCGGCGGCTTTGCAAACACAACCCTGCCCTCAAGAAATATCCTGGGCTAGGTAATCTGAAACGAATTCAAATCAGGCCCGACTCTCAGGCAGAAACCTTACAAGACCTCAGTGGTACTCACGCGCGTTTTAGAAAACAGCACATTCAAATGAAAAGATGCTCAGCATCTGTCTTGATTAGAGAGTGCAAGGGAAGCTAGACGAGGGTTTCCCTGGCTGCAGTCCTCACAAACCCTAAAAGCGTAAGTGCTCAAGAGGGCATGCCCAACAGAGAAGCCTACTATTGCTGTGGCTGGCATTGTAAATTGGTAACAGCCGGTAGGAAGATCAGTAGGCAAGTTCCTTACCAGACTAAACACTGGAGGGACCACGAGATTGGGCAACCCCGCTGCAGGTCGGATAACCAGAGACTAGCATCATTGGAAGGAAGCACTTGCACCCCAGCGGTCGTTGTGGTACCCTTTACCACAGCCAAGACACGCAAGCGCACGAAATATCGAACGAGGGGTGAATGGAGAAAGGTGTTCTGCTACCTACACTCCCTCGACTACCACTCGTCCACAGAACCAAATGAACTCATACCATTTGCAGCAGCGAGGGTGCAGCAGTAGATGATCTCACTAATTCTGGTAGAGACAGCAAGACACATATCGCAGGATATCTCTTATATGTGCAGTCTAAATAGGGATACAAAGGAAACACAGGGTTCACAGAGGGAAGAAAGAAGCGTGGAGTTCTCAGAGGGGGAAATTGGAGACCGGGGAAGGGTGCAGTGGGAGGTTGGGATTCAGAGAAACACACTTAACTTATCAAAAAGTGCTCATCAAGGGCGACCCCCCCCCAAAAGCACAGGGAACGCTACAAAACATTCCTCAATCAACTAACAGGGCAAAGAATCTGAAACCCTACGGGTACAGCTACGTTTATAATTGCAACAAGCGGCTGTAGAGCTCAGCAGACGCAACACTGTATGTAAACTATGCTGAGAGGGAAAAGGACTGTTCAACGACAAGGCAAAGAAGGGGTTAAGAAACGCCTAGTCTGTTACCTCAGGCCTCTGTGACATCGGCCGGTGTCACACCCCTGGAGCCTCAGCAGGCCTGGGTCCCACGGCTGGAGTATGCTGCTGCTGAGGGAACAAGGTAGCAGGACGTGCCACCTGACCAGCGGCCCCTCGGACCTCTACTGCCCATTCTCCCCTGCGTGGTACCACAATGTCCCGATCCAACGTGGCCCTCCTACAGGTAAGTAAAGCCTGGTGCACCCAGATGATGGTGGAGCAGCTGAGAGGGAAGAGCTGTGAAGAAACGGGATCTCCACAGTTCCTGCTAGGCAGGTTCCCACCTCCAGCCCACTTCCTTAGAGTCGACCCACCTGCAAACCACAGCACCCTCCGAGTAGCCCACTTGCAAGTCTTGCGATAGGCCTGGGGTGGGGCAGTGCAGGTTAAGGGGCAGGAGGCGAGCATACGCAAGCCCTGGGGTGTGTGCTTAGCCACGTTCGACTCCCCATTTCCAATCCAACACCGGGAACCTCGCTAAGGCTTTGTTTCCCCAAGTTACCGGAGAGAACGCGGAGCAGTGCTGCCGCCTTGTGGCACACTGCCGTAACAACCTTACAAACTGTGCCGAAGGGCTCCTATCATTCACAAGGCCTGAGGCCGGCGGCTTTGCAAACACAACCCTGCCCTCAAGAAATATCCTGGGCTAGGTAATCTGAAACGAATTCAAATCAGGCCCGACTCTCAGGCAGAAACCTTACAAGACCTCAGTGGTACTCACGCGCGTTTTAGAAAACAGCACATTCAAATGAAAAGATGCTCAGCATCTGTCTTGATTAGAGAGTGCAAGGGAAGCTAGACGAGGGTTTCCCTGGCTGCAGTCCTCACAAACCCTAAAAGCGTAAGTGCTCAAGAGGGCATGCCCAACAGAGAAGCCTACTATTGCTGTGGCTGGCATTGTAAATTGGTAACAGCCGGTAGGAAGATCAGTAGGCAAGTTCCTTACCAGACTAAACACTGGAGGGACCACGAGATTGGGCAACCCCGCTGCAGGTCGGATAACCAGAGACTAGCATCATTGGAAGGAAGCACTTGCACCCCAGCGGTCGTTGTGGTACCCTTTACCACAGCCAAGACACGCAAGCGCACGAAATATCGAACGAGGGGTGAATGGAGAAAGGTGTTCTGCTACCTACACTCCCTCGACTACCACTCGTCCACAGAACCAAATGAACTCATACCATTTGCAGCAGCGAGGGTGCAGCAGTAGATGATCTCACTAATTCTGGTAGAGACAGCAAGACACATATCGCAGGATATCTCTTATATGTGCAGTCTAAATAGGGATACAAAGGAAACACAGGGTTCACAGAGGGAAGAAAGAAGTGTGGAGTTCTCAGAGGGGGAAATTGGAGACCGGGGAAGGGTGCAGTGGGAGGTTGGGATTCAGAGAAACACACTTAACTTATCAAAAAGTGCTCATCAAGGGCGACCCCCCCCCAAAAGCACAGGGAACGCTACAAAACATTCCTCAATCAACTAACAGGGCAAAGAATCTGAAACCCTACGGGTACAGCTACGTTTATAATTGCAACAAGCGGCTGTAGAGCTCAGCAGACGCAACACTGTATGTAAACTATGCTGAGAGGGAAAAGGACTGTTCAACGACAAGGCAAAGAAGGGGTTAAGAAACGCCTAGTCTGTTACCTCAGGCCTCTGTGACATCGGCCGGTGTCACACCCCTGGAGCCTCAGCAGGCCTGGGTCCCACGGCTGGAGTATGCTGCTGCTGAGGGAACAAGGTAGCAGGACGTGCCACCTGACCAGCGGCCCCTCGGACCTCTACTGCCCATTCTCCCCTGCGTGGTACCACAATGTCCCGATCCAACGTGGCCCTCCTACAGGTAAGTAAAGCCTGGTGCACCCAGATGATGGTGGAGCAGCTGAGAGGGAAGAGCTGTGAAGAAACGGGATCTCCACAGTTCCTGCTAGGCAGGTTCCCACCTCCAGCCCACTTCCTTAGAGTCGACCCACCTGCAAACCACAGCACCCTCCGAGTAGCCCACTTGCAAGTCTTGCGATAGGCCTGGGGTGGGGCAGTGCAGGTTAAGGGGCAGGAGGCGAGCATACGCAAGCCCTGGGGTGTGTGCTTAGCCACGTTCGACTCCCCATTTCCAATCCAACACCGGGAACCTCGCTAAGGCTTTGTTTCCCCAAGTTACCGGAGAGAACGCGGAGCAGTGCTGCCGCCTTGTGGCACACTGCCGTAACAACCTTACAAACTGTGCCGAAGGGCTCCTATCATTCACAAGGCCTGAGGCCGGCGGCTTTGCAAACACAACCCTGCCCTCAAGAAATATCCTGGGCTAGGTAATCTGAAACGAATTCAAATCAGGCCCGACTCTCAGGCAGAAACCTTACAAGACCTCAGTGGTACTCACGCGCGTTTTAGAAAACAGCACATTCAAATGAAAAGATGCTCAGCATCTGTCTTGATTAGAGAGTGCAAGGGAAGCTAGACGAGGGTTTCCCTGGCTGCAGTCCTCACAAACCCTAAAAGCGTAAGTGCTCAAGAGGGCATGCCCAACAGAGAAGCCTACTATTGCTGTGGCTGGCATTGTTAATTGGTAACAGCCGGTAGGAAGATCAGTAGGCAAGTTCCTTACCAGACTAAACACTGGAGGGACCACGAGATTGGGCAACCCCGCTGCAGGTCGGATAACCAGAGACTAGCATCATTGGAAGGAAGCACTTGCACCCCAGCGGTCGTTGTGGTACCCTTTACCACAGCCAAGACACGCAAGCACACGAAATATCGAACGAGGGGTGAATGGAGAAAGGTGTTCTGCTACCTACACTCCCTCGACTACCACTCGTCCACAGAACCAAATGAACTCATACCATTTGCAGCAGCGAGGGTGCAGCAGTAGATGATCTCACTAATTCTGGTAGAGACAGCAAGACACATATCGCAGGATATCTCTTATATGTGCAGTCTAAATAGGGATACAAAGGAAACACAGGGTTCACAGAGGGAAGAAAGAAGCGTGGAGTTCTCAGAGGGGGAAATTGGAGACCGGGGAAGGGTGCAGTGGGAGGTTGGGATTCAGAGAAACACACTTAACTTATCAAAAAGTGCTCATCAAGGGCGACCCCCCCCCAAAAGCACAGGGAACGCTACAAAACATTCCTCAATCAACTAACAGGGCAAAGAATCTGAAACCCTACGGGTACAGCTACGTTTATAATTGCAACAAGCGGCTGTAGAGCTCAGCAGACGCAACACTGTATGTAAACTATGCTGAGAGGGAAAAGGACTGTTCAACGACAAGGCAAAGAAGGGGTTAAGAAACGCCTAGTCTGTTACCTCAGGCCTCTGTGACATCGGCCGGTGTCACACCCCTGGAGCCTCAGCAGGCCTGGGTCCCACGGCTGGAGTATGCTGCTGCTGAGGGAACAAGGTAGCAGGACGTGCCACCTGACCAGCGGCCCCTCGGACCTCTACTGCCCATTCTCCCCTGCGTGGTACCACAATGTCCCGATCCAACGTGGCCCTCCTACAGGTAAGTAAAGCCTGGTGCACCCAGATGATGGTGGAGCAGCTGAGAGGGAAGAGCTGTGAAGAAACGGGATCTCCACAGTTCCTGCTAGGCAGGTTCCCACCTCCAGCCCACTTCCTTAGAGTCGACCCACCTGCAAACCACAGCACCCTCCGAGTAGCCCACTTGCAAGTCTTGCGATAGGCCTGGGGTGGGGCAGTGCAGGTTAAGGGGCAGGAGGCGAGCATACGCAAGCCCTGGGGTGTGTGCTTAGCCACGTTCGACTCCCCATTTCCAATCCAACACCGGGAACCTCGCTAAGGCTTTGTTTCCCCAAGTTACCGGAGAGAACGCGGAGCAGTGCTGCCGCCTTGTGGCACACTGCCGTAACAACCTTACAAACTGTGCCGAAGGGCTCCTATCATTCACAAGGCCTGAGGCCGGCGGCTTTGCAAACACAACCCTGCCCTCAAGAAATATCCTGGGCTAGGTAATCTGAAACGAATTCAAATCAGGCCCGACTCTCAGGCAGAAACCTTACAAGACCTCAGTGGTACTCACGCGCGTTTTAGAAAACAGCACATTCAAATGAAAAGATGCTCAGCATCTGTCTTGATTAGAGAGTGCAAGGGAAGCTAGACGAGGGTTTCCCTGGCTGCAGTCCTCACAAACCCTAAAAGCGTAAGTGCTCAAGAGGGCATGCCCAACAGAGAAGCCTACTATTGCTGTGGCTGGCATTGTAAATTGGTAACAGCCGGTAGGAAGATCAGTAGGCAAGTTCCTTACCAGACTAAACACTGGAGGGACCACGAGATTGGGCAACCCCGCTGCAGGTCGGATAACCAGAGACTAGCATCATTGGAAGGAAGCACTTGCACCCCAGCGGTCGTTGTGGTACCCTTTACCACAGCCAAGACACGCAAGCGCACGAAATATCGAACGAGGGGTGAATGGAGAAAGGTGTTCTGCTACGTACACTCCCTCGACTACCACTCGTCCACAGAACCAAATGAACTCATACCATTTGCAGCAGCGAGGGTGCAGCAGATGATCTCACTAATTCTGGTAGAGACAGCAAGACACATATCGCAGGATATCTCTTATATGTGCAGTCTAAATAGGGATACAAAGGAAACACAGGGTTCACAGAGGGAAGAAAGAAGCGTGGAGTTCTCAGAGGGGGAAATTGGAGACCGGGGAAGGGTGCAGTGGGAGGTTGGGATTCAGAGAAACACACTTAACTTATCAAAAAGTGCTCATCAAGGGCGACCCCCCCCCCAAAAGCACAGGGAACGCTACAAAACATTCCTCAATCAACTAACAGGGCAAAGAATCTGAAACCCTACGGGTACAGCTACGTTTATAATTGCAACAAGCGGCTGTAGAGCTCAGCAGACGCAACACTGTATGTAAACTATGCTGAGAGGGAAAAGGACTGTTCAACGACAAGGCAAAGAAGGGGTTAAGAAACGCCTAGTCTGTTACCTCAGGCCTCTGTGACATCGGCCGGTGTCACACCCCTGGAGCCTCAGCAGGCCTGGGTCCCACGGCTGGAGTATGCTGCTGCTGAGGGAACAAGGTAGCAGGACGTGCCACCTGACCAGCGGCCCCTCGGACCTCTACTGCCCATTCTCCCCTGCGTGGTACCACAATGTCCCGATCCAACGTGGCCCTCCTACAGGTAAGTAAAGCCTGGTGCACCCAGATGATGGTGGAGCAGCTGAGAGGGAAGAGCTGTGAAGAAACGGGATCTCCACAGTTCCTGCTAGGCAGGTTCCCACCTCCAGCCCACTTCCTTAGAGTCGACCCACCTGCAAACCACAGCACCCTCCGAGTAGCCCACTTGCAAGTCTTGCGATAGGCCTGGGGTGGGGCAGTGCAGGTTAAGGGGCAGGAGGCGAGCATACGCAAG